>NC_092209.1:32640417-32649058 GCF_043381705.1 Parasteatoda tepidariorum | reverse complement strand
TATATATATATATTTGTGTGCAGGTAAAAAAAGAACATTAAAAAGCAAGAAATTAGATTTTTTAAACCCTGAAATTTGAGTAATTAATCTAATAAATTTGGTAATAAACTTCGTGTTCATGCATTACTGCAATATTTCTTGAACCTTTTTAGAATATATGATTTTTAAGGGGATAATTTCTTAAAAACAAATCTACTTATTACTATATACGCAAATCGAAAAATAAGAATAAAATACTAAAATTCATTGATTTTTTTTGTTAAGAAAAAATTTGCCTATTATAATTGCTTATACTTTACTTTCCCTGCTCAATACTGTTAAAAGCTTTCGGTTCAAATTACAGTAAAAAGTGCTGGTAGTGTTGTGTTCGTAACCCCCCCGTAAACCGTAAAATTCATTCTTATTGAAAAGTTTTATACCTTAACTTTTAAAGTAAGATTTATTTAATTAAGGTGATTTAGTAAATATAGCCTTAGAAATAACACTTTATCTATTTTTTTTGGTCCGTTATGCTCTAAAGTAAAAATGCATTTTAGGGTAAAACTGGATATTACGGTAAAAAAATGGCGCCTTTGGGCCGGTTTTTTATACCGTAATTTGACCTTGATTATTTTTACAATCAAAGCACATTTTATTTTTTAAACAAGTACGTAAGCAGATATTTAACAATCATAAAACTCTTAAGATGCGTCTCAGTATTTCTTTTCTCATTATAGTCATAACTTTTAATTAGGATTATTTTAAAATTTCTCGTTAGAATTTTTTGTTCACTAAGTAAAGAAATTTTTAATAACTTCTTTTAAGGCAGAAGTTAAAACACTGTCAATAAACTATAGAAGAAAGCAGGGAAATTAACGGTAATAAAATTGTTAAGTCTTCTTATTTCGCAACTTCAAAAATTAGTATAATTTAAATCTTCTCCATCTCGAGACATAAATTTGTTAAAAGTTGGATCTTTTATAAGTCATGCACTTAAATTTCTATTTTTTAGTATCTTTATTTTGATGAGTTAACTCAGATACTTCTAAACTGGATTTCATCTTTTTAATTAGCAAAAATATTCTGAACGAAAAAAATTATAAATACATTTTTGCAAATAATAAAATAAAAAATAAAAACTTTTCTTACAAGTTATAGTTATGCAAATAATCTATCTATATTACATAAAACGCTAATACGTATGTATCAATAAAACCGATGATATTTCTTTTCTGGCGTTGGCAACAGTTTTCATTTTCAATTGATAGGCATCGGCGCGCAAGAGCACGTTTTGAGCATCATGTGGCTAATCTATCTATATATATATTTCTCTTACACTCCAATTTATATTATAGTTGCTACTCCACATAGCTTTGGTGTCTTCTATAAGTTTGAGGTGTTTACGTGGGTCCTCCAGGCTCATAAGTGAAGAAAGGGAATCTGCTGCTATTATTACTACTAAATAAATAAAATGTATATAGAATGAACGAATTATCAGCAAATATAATTTTCATAATAAATTACAAGCTTATTACTAAAAAGAAAGCTATCGGTTTTTAAAGCGTTTCCCATATCAGTTCTTCAGAAGGGAGAAAAAGACTTTCAAAAGGGAGCAAGACCTCCCACCGAGAAGATTAGTGAACTTAACCGAGAAGATTAGTGAACTGGAAGTTGCCTTCCTCCCTTACTCAAAGGTAGAAAGTGACTTGTGTTTCAAAGGCAATATTACAAAAAGTAATAAAGATTAAAAAAATTAACCTACATTTTCGTGGATAGGAAAGATTGAAAAAATTATTAGTATTTTTTTTGAATTGATCACTCCGATTCTTGAACAAGAAAAATCGATTCAAAGTATGACAAGCCCGCCATAGACTTTACATGTTAAAAGCAGAATTGAGGAGTCTGCTTGGTGCAACACTTTTCTCCCGGCAACCACGATTGTGGACCCGACTTTCTGATCATTTGAGCGCGCCCCTTGTCAGTTGGGATCATTTTTATAGACGCTAAATTTTATTCATGGATCCGTCTTTTCATTACGCCAAAAAAAAGGTACAATTTTTTCGTAGAAATTAAAATTTATTAATACATGGCAGATTATTTTATAACAAAAACATGATGTTGTTTTGCTAATAATTATAAATTTATAAAACAAAACTACTAAATGTTTATTATTAACTAATTTTTAAATTAAGTTTCTTGATTCTTGTATTGATTTTATGGAGAGAAAAAAATGCAACGCTATTTTACAGTTGAGATCATTTTTAAAACATTTTGAAAAAAAATATGTACTTGCCACTCAAACGTCCAAGCATATCCTTTTCAAAAAATTACTCAATAATATTATTACTTTCAATTATGACAGTATCTGCAAATTATTATTTTTAATCTCAAAATTGAAAAAAAAAAATATTGGGAAAAGATTGATGAGATTTTTTTCCTCAAACCATCTCGAAACTTACTTCCTATCAAAATTATAAAACTGGTTTGAAAGCTCGCAACTGAAATGGGTAGTAAACAATTATTTTTCTGTTGTTTGATTACAAGTTTTTATTGTAAAAAGGATCTTTCCCACGTTTTTTTTAAAAAATAACATTGTATACATTTCAAATAAAACTAGAATGACCTGTTTTTTTAACACATATTTGCAATCTCTGCTACATTTATGCTAGATTAAGTTGAATTTGTACAGTAATTATTTTTATATTATTTCGTTGGGGTAGTAGATATGAAGAATGTGCTGCAGATTTATTTCTTAAATTCCTCTATCAAGATAGTGGTCAATGACTCGTGAAGAACTTTTGTTGATGTTTATAAGGACAGGAGTTGTAAAGAACCATGAAATATTTATTTATTTTTCAATCCTTAGATGGGTTTGTTCACGTTTATGAAGGTTTTTTTTTTTAAAATTATGATCAATTAATAAATCACAAATTATAAAAAATTAGCGTGTTTACGCAAAAAAAGGGAAATAATAATAAATAATAAAACATTAAATTGGGTATATTTAAGTTTCATATAAGTAGTAATGAATGCATAAAAAATCAGTTTCTGTGAGTTGCCTTTTTGAAAATTCCTTTAAAAAGAACCATTTATTACTGGAATTGAAATATATTTTTCTACATTCCGCATTTGCCACTCATTTAGATTTCGAAATAAAATATTGAGTCTTAAGAGCTATTTTTTTGTCTTCAAACTTAAGAAAATATGTTATTTTATAGGAAGTTTAGCAACTCTTTATTTTATTATTTTACAATTGTCATTATAATTTTTGGTTATTCGCAACTTCTATATTCTATTTAAAAACCTTTTACTCAGAAGTATTAAAGTTTAGTCACAGGCGTATTTTAATTAACGAGTCAAATAAAAATATGAATACAAAATGAGAAGCACTAAATGAATTTGACCTATTTTACAAGTAAATCACGTTGTTAACCTGTCATTTTAAACATTTTATCTTTGATAGGTATTTTGGGTTTTACTGTAAATGTTTATTTGATAATTTTTATTAAGAGCATAAATAAAAGTTTAAATTAATTTTTAAAAAAGTATTAAAAAAATAAGGAAATACAAATAACCGAATATTCCATTTCATTTAATTTTTTCAGATAAATCATCACACTTCTACGATAATTAAATCCATTCTTAACTACTTAATTGATTTCGAATTAGTTAGCGACATTCGCCAAGGACTTGAAGTTTGCTCTGTTTCCTCGAATGGTGGCGAGAGTAGATTATTATCTAATTTAAATATGAATTTCTCCAATGTCAATCACTGATTATTGGAGAATTTTTTTTATTAAATTTCATGGAGAAATATGGGAAATTTGTTTATGTTGGCATATGTAGGCCTTCAAGAGTTGTTTTTGTTTGCTTTTCTCACTAAGTATATAAGCTTAGGAAAAATACCCCATTCGTAGTATCAGACTGATTCCTGTGTAAACATGTTCTCAAAGGTAAGAGTTTTACTGTTTTATAATTACTATAGCTTTTTCTTAGTCTTCACTTTTTTCTCATTTAAACTATAACGAAAGTAGCAATCTTTGGATAAATTTAAAACCACGTGAAGTTATTGGAATTTAGTTATTCTGTCAGTAAAAATTGTTAAAAAAAGATTTAGGTTGCTTGTTACTATTAAAACTGAGGTTTAACAAATGTATATCACACGCAAAAACTAGGGATAATTTATTTTACATTAAGAATCACTATAACAGATGCGTATTTAATAGTACATATTTTATAAACTAATATTTGAACAGAAGAATTTTAATATAAAAATATCATTCTTTCTGCACTGAGAATAAATAAAAATTACTGACAAAACTGACAAAAATTGGTAAAATTTCCGTCTTTCTGACCGTATGGGAAGACCAAATAGCTCGGTAATTTTTACAGGAAGTCTATGGTAATGAGTTTAATAAAATTAATCATAAAATCTGGTTTTGTAATACAATTTGGTAATTTTATCATGTATCCTTGAGAGTGGAATAAATACCATTTATTTGGTCAGATATTTATTTTCCTTTTTGTATAGTAATAAGATTTTCAAATCATAAAAGGAATGGTTTGAGTATCTTATATTTTAAATTTATTAGCCAGAATTTTGGGTTTATTTTACCAGAAATATCATTACTATTTAGTACGGCAATGTTACTAGAATTATTTTCTTAGTGTAAATTGATTTAATATAAAATCTCTAAAAAATAAAAGTAACGATAAAAAGAGTTTCCAATTTGCACGCAAATCATGGCGGCATTTTCGGTGGGTTTTATAATCTTGATTTTATTACTATTAAACTAAGTTGCAACGGCACATAGGTTAAGGCAATGAGCAGTTTTTGTCAAATCGCAATAAAAGTTAATGTTAAAAGTCAAACTTCAAGAGCTAGAAGGTCAAGTTTATCTTACTTAGTTTTGTGACCTAAAGTCAGATTGATGGGTACTAGTCAGTAGGGAAAGTAAAACGGAGAGCGTGTAATGCTGAACAAATTGTCATAACCATGCCACTGATTGCGGTTTTTTGGTAACCTTATCCTCCATGAAGCCATTGGATAATAAATGACTGCTGCTGGCATGTTTTATTTTTTTAAAAATATATTGACATTTTATGCAAACAAAATATGAGAACTTGCTTTTCTTAGAATCTATAAATATTGTACTTGATTTATTGTTAAAAAATAATGGTTGTGAAAGTTTAAAAATATTTCATTAAGCATCACAATATATTAACTAGTAATCTTCTTTTAAAAGTTTAACTTCAAAAGTTTTTTCTTGAAGTTAATAATAAAGTACGCTAATATTTTATACAAAGGAAATATGAGAGTTTGGCTATCTTAAAACCTGTGAATGTTGAGGCTTGATCTGTTCTTTTTTAAATAGTCACTGTGTAAGATTAAAATTATTTCTTCAGTAGTTAGACACACTAACTAACAATGTTCTTTTAGAAAAACTACAGAGTTCTTCTTTTAAAGTCAACAAGAAAGAATTCTAATCTCTTATACCAACAAAATATGACGCTTTGCATTCCTTAGAACCAATGAATAATGTGCTTTTTTTTGAATAATGACTGTGCAAGTCTTAAGATATTTTTTTAAGCAGTCAAATATTTTGACTAACAACGTACTTTACAGAAAAACAAGAATTTTTTTTAAGTCATTAACTCTACAATACGCCTTCTTTTTTTTGAAAAAAAAAATGACCGTTTAGTTATGAATTCCAGAATTCGTATTTCGGATGAGTCTTAGTGAAATATCTTTAAATACTTGGTTTTATTAAAAAAGTGATTTACGATAAAGTTTAGCCAAACAGCAATGTTAAATTTTCTGTTATTTTAGAAAGTTTATAATACTAGAGAGATAAAACGGGACACAGCAATATGCAAAGCAAATTTTTTTAAATCATTTTAGTCCTTTTTCATCAGAAAAGAAATTTTAAATATAACTGATTAAAACTAATGTCTTTTTCTTCTTTTTTTCTTCTTTTTCTTTATAAAAAAAAAGAGATTTTTGATTAACTCTTCGAGACAATTAAAAATATAAAATTTTCATTGTTGACTGTATCAAACTTTATATTTTTTTCCCTCAAACTAATTAAAAAAGTATATTATTCAATCATACTTGATATGTTGATTAATTTTACTTAGAAAATACAAGGGATGCCAGAAACCCAATTTGTTATTGTTTCTCAATCATCTTATTACTGAGTAATAAATAAGTACAAACTGATCTATTTTTATTCATACTATATATTACATTAACATATGTTTACTTTTCTTTAGGTAGCTGCTTTTTGTTTAGTTCTAGGTGTTGCCAACGCCAGTCTATTGGCTCCAGTTCATTTGATTAACACTGGAGTGAGTGCTCGCTCTCAAGTACAAGATGTGAGTTTAGTAATTACTTTTTTTTCGCAAAATTGAAAAAAAATATGTACATAATAATTTATTGCTGCTTTCAAATAAAGGATTCAATCTTAGGCTTCTATACATTAACACTTGCTGTTTTCATATTCACTTCTCTACTTCTATGATATTACAATTTGTGAAGGTTGTATTTAAAGAGTTCTTTAGGCATAGCAATGCTATGCATACAGAAACCTTAGCAACGCGATTGCAGATATTTATATTTTGTAAAAACTTACGATATTTTGATTGATTGACATACTTTACTACCTTGACAATTTTTTTTAAAGATTTACTCGATTTTGCTTTATTAATCAAAATTCTGCACTCAGACTAAATACAAATTCGTAATAGTTTATCAAAACATATAAATTAGTAAAATGAAAATCTAGCAGTAATAGTAGCAATCGTAAAAATATAGTAAAAAGTGATAATGTAAAAATGAAATGTAATAATAAAATAAAAGGATCGTACAGAATTTTTTGTTCACTTTTACATAATTTTATATTTTCTTTTATTTAATATAGTTTAATAAAATAAACTTCACATTATTAAAATAATTTTTCTATCTGAATGAAATAGGAAAATTTTTTTAAAAAGCATTTTATTATTAAAATCTTTAATTATACTTAAAAGTATTTCTACTGTCTGCCTTCTTTTTTATCAATATATTGTTTTGCAAAGCATTAATTGCGCCTATGTATTTAACATAAAATTTCTCTTCTAGAAACATGGAAACTATGCTTTCGAATATGACATCAAGGACGGGAAAGGAGCCACCAACTCCAGATCTGAAGTAGGAGATGCTCATGGAAACAAGAAGGGATCCTACACTCTCGCTGACATCGATGGACGAGCAAGAAAGGTTGAATACGTTGCCGATGGACATGGATTCAGAGCTGTTGTCAAGACCAACGAACCTGGTACCGCTCACAGTGCACCAGCCGCTGCTGTCATCGCTAGTCCATACGCTGCTCCTGCTGATATCGCACACGCTGCACCCATCGCTCATGTTGCACCCATGATGGGACATGGTATTGCCGCTCCAATGATTGCTGCCGCTCCAGTAGCTTACGGGGGAGTTATTGGACATGCTGGTCTTGGACTCGGATATGGTGCTGGTTTGGGTTATGGAAATGGTCTCGGATTAGGCATGGGAGTTGGAATGAAAGGAATGTGGTAATTCATATGCTGTGGTATTTATTCGTATAAGGTCTTTAAGTATACTATGTTGTGAAATAAATATTGTAAATTGTATATTTTGCTTGATTTATTTTAGTAAATATCTTTAATATGCAACAAACAGAATTATTTATATTTTGCACCCTCCTATAAACTATTAACTTAACCTCTTGACCATATTATGAGCTCCGGAGATGCAGCTGTAGGTCGAGTTACGATAATATTCATGTTGTTTATATTCCCATTGCACCGGGAAAATAGTGTTGTCAGAACTACCAGAATATGGTTAAATTTACAGTGTTTCTGATATAGAAATCTCTGTATAGTTTTAAGAGTTTCGGTAATAATTTTGTTAAAATTAGCAGTACAATATCGTTTTCTAAAACATGTCTAAATTTGGTAAATGTGGCAAAATTTAGTTATTTTATCATAATGACAGTATGGGATGAAAAATAATTAATTTTTTTAAATTTTATTTTCAGTTCAGTATTTTTTCCTAAATGTGTAGTAATAAGAACTGTAATTTTGAAAACCAGAATTACTAGTATACTATAATAATAAATGAATAGAAAATAACCAAATAAATGGTTTAAATATAATATTTTAAAGTTTTATTATTTTTTATATTTGTTCTTTTCTAATCAAAAAAGTCATTACCATACAGAACGATAATTTTACCAATTTTTTTTCTCTGTGCTCTGCTTCAATTATTCTCTGAAGTAGGCATACCTTTTATGGTTCATGAAATTGTAGTGCTTGTTTGATTAAAGGAAATTATTAATTTATATCGAATACGGAAAATTGTTCTGGTTAGAAAAAATATCTTGAATTTATAATTAATTTATGTGATACTTTTATGAATCATAGCATCACACTTTCACAGCATCACAGTTTTCCGCTATTTTTTGTATCTTTCACCTATGTGTAATATTTTTAACAATCGAAAATTATTCAAATCATGGTGAACGACTATTTGAGTCTTTCACTAGTATTGAGATAGTAGTACGCTTAGTACGGCCATGATACGAATTAATCAAGTTTCCTCATATGTTTCAATATTACGAACATGTATATATATATATATATA
>NC_092209.1:32609285-32635387 GCF_043381705.1 Parasteatoda tepidariorum | reverse complement strand
CATCCGGCGTTCAGTACTATTTCATATTGTTTTACAACACATGGTTTTAGCCCTCTGGTGGGAAAGACTTTAAAACAAAACTTACAACAGTTACTTTTCTCAACAACTGAAATTTAGAATAGTGTGATTAAGAAAAATATGTGAACTGTTTGCAATTTCAAATTAATATTGAAATGCACAGGTTTAGAATTTTCTACAGTGAAAAGTTTTCGGAAAAGTATCAAGTTCAGAAAAGTATACAAAAGCTAGATGTTAAGAACGTATCCAATGAGCGAGCAAAGCGAGCATCGGATTGCGAAGCATTCCGAAATGAACTGCGAAAGCAGTTCCGGGGGTTGGCGAGCGCCAACCAGCAGGGGGCGAAGCCTCCTAGTAACAAAATAAAACTGTTACTATGCGCATAATAAATATAAATGATTATCTGTGTGTGGGTGTGTCTCTCTTTTATAGATTCCTAAACCATCCAGCCTAATGCGATGAAATTTGGTATATAAATAGTTCCAAGCACGAGTAAGGTCACTGTCAACATTAAAACATTCTACGATGAACTGTTCGAGTGGGATGAGCAAAAAACTAAATGGAATTTAAGTAATAGAATTTAATGGTTAATCGCTAGCCATTGTTTTAAATTTCACTTTTAGCGATTCAGTTTTTTACATATTTTAAAGATAACACCTGTGATAATTTCTTCCTTATAATTCTATTTAATAAAAAATTTACTGCGCATATTTAAATATTTAATTTTTTTTCTATTCGCTGTGTCAGATAAATTCAATAAAGAACATTACGTAGTAGGTCATGTGGTCTACGTCACCAAATTTATACTTATGTAGTTGTCTGGTACTACGCGCCTTTTTTAATTTATATTAATTATTTTAGACTGTGCTTCTGAAAAATAAATATTTAAAATAAACTGTAATTGAATAGAAAAAAAATATTTATGTATTCAAAGCAAGATTAATGGAAAAGTGATACTAATTCGCTTAGATGAAACGTAAAAGAAATCTCTATATTGACGACAATGATGCTTAATTAATTCAGATAATATATGCATACTGAAATAAAAATAAATAAGCTATGTACTAGAACGAAAAAGCAATGGTGTAATATTTATTTATCTTGAAAACCTGGTAGCAATCGTTATGCCATTATTGATGACAATGATGCTTAATTAATGTTTGTAATGTGTTAATTGATAAATAAAAAAACAAAACTTACGTACTTAAAAGCAAAAGTAATGGAGAAAATATACCTATTCATTTTGGGGAACCGTAAAAAAAAAGCGATATTATTTATACTAATGCTTTATTAATACTGATAATATGAATTAACTGAAATGAAATAAAATAATCAATGTGCTGAAAAGCGAAAAGGTAAAAAGGTTGATAGGAAATTAGTTTAGGGAAACCGTAAAAAATCGCCATTTACAGATGACGCACATTTATTGTTCCCTACTGACTGTAATATATACTACGGGTGTTGTAATTAAGGCAGTTTTGATAAGAATTCTACAAAGCCTTTTCCATACTTTCAGAAAATACTTTTTTCAGTTTTAGCAAGGATAGTGTATTAATATTTTAATGAATAAGACTTAAAAGAACAACTACTTATAAATATTTTAACAGTAAATTAAAGGTCAGATAGATAAATGGCCATAATCCAAAAACCTTATCAAGTTCTAATAATAATTCTACTTTTTAAAAACGATTTCGATTTTAGTTCGCTGTTACTGACACATGTGTTTTTATTGCACAAAACTTAAATGTTGAAGGGTTGTGCAATAAGTACTACATACACTAATATAAGTAAAAAGTAAGTTTTGAAACTGATAATTTGGAAATAAGTGTTTTACGGTCCCTTGAACGAGATACGTATCATAGAAAATTACTTGTTAAATAGATTTTATCTTTATACGAATGGGATAAACTGCAAAAGACTGGTTTTACTTATTTACATAGCGTAAAGTCATCCAAAAGGGAAAAAAATAATATTAAATAAAAATTTTCAAATATTTTAGCTATATTAATTGAAAACGCAGTGGAAGAAACCGGTAAGTGATATTTTCAGAACTGAAAACAGATTTCCTCCGAACTATTTTACTATCAAATTGGAAATTTTTAGAAGGAGGGACTAATAATCTTTTGTTTTTATTTTGTTTACCACCGCCTGATTTGAAATAAAAATCATGCACGCGTACTAAAAACTGATGTGATTAGTTATGCCAAGATTTAGGCGAAAGCAAAAACTGTCTGTTTCATTAAACTCAATAATGATGTAGCCCTTTTTGTTATTTTCTCAGATTTATTAATTCCCCTAAAAATTTCACTTGCCTGTTTCATATATTAAGCTCTTTAATTGTGTCGATAGTTTCGAGCAAGATTTAGTAATGTTTTTCAATATGGTTCTTCATTCTTTACCAATTTTTTATTATTCCCGTACGAAGAACGGGTATTCAGCTAGTTACATATAAATACACACACGCATTCTGATAGTTTTGACCCTAGTTTTTTTCTCAGTTCATGCTTTAATTTTAGACATTATTAGTGGCTTTTTTCTAATTTTCGATTTATGAGAAAATAAAAGTGGGATAAAATTCTCAATTAATATTTTTTCAAATATAAATATCAAAGATTTTCCTCATAGCATTGAAATTTTTCATCACCCTATGACATTTCCTTTCTCAACAACGCTTGGAATAATCGAAAAACAGTTTACATTAAACCTCGACAAACAAAATATTGCAAAATATCGATAGTTAGATTTTAATAACGTACACTTTTAAAGCGTCTATTGACATTCATTAGAAATAAAAAATCAATTTTCGAACAAGAAATAAATATTTTATTTTTTTTATGTTACAATTTAGTTCGCTTCCACTATTTCATTTCTTTGGCAATGAAAAAATATTTTAATCAAAAGCTTTTCAAAGTCCAAGTCCATAACCCAATGAAGCTCCGACAAGTCCATGTCCAAGAGCCAATGGTGCAGGAGCGATTCCATGAACAGCAATAGGTCCAGCTCCAAGAAGGCCATGTCCAAGAACTGGGGCAGCTACGACAATTGGAGCAGCTGTTACATCATTGATAACAGCTTTTTGTGAGGCAACGGTAGCTGGGGCGATTCCGTGAGCTCCAATCCATGGGCCACCATATTCAGCATATCCCCATGGCCCAACAACACCAGAAGCCTGGCCTCGTTGGGCCATGGGGCCTCGTTGGAACAAATAAAGTCTATCCATTGACAATCACTTTGAATAAATATTATTCAAATTGTCAATCGGATTTTTGAACCCGGGTCACCTCTTTGGAAAGGGAGAGCTTTATTCCCAGAGCTACCACGTCTCCAGTCTTTCCATTGGCAATTACATTGAAATAACATTTTTCAAATTACGACTTAGTAAAAGTATTTTTTAACAAAATAGACCATAGGGATCATGGAAGTTAAAACTCCACAATTTTTTGATCAGCTGCATGATTATGGTCAGTGGTCGGAAAAATTACATTTTTGTAACTACAACTATTTCGTAACGATTGTAATTAACTACAGCTACTTTTTTTTTCAATGTAGCAAATACAAACTACTTTCGAAATGTTGTCACTACTTTGCTACTTTTAGAAGAGAAACTTCACTGTAGAACTTAATTTTCGCCAATAATCAAAATGATTTTAAATTGGTTTGGAATGTGAAGAGATATTAAGAAGTTTTAATTCATGTTTGAAATGATTTTTTATTCTATAGCACTTTTAACAAATTTTTTCTTTAAATTTTTAAACTTCATGCTTTTCTTAATATTTTTATATGTTTTTCTATTTTATATCCTTCAAGATATAAAGTACAATACGAAAAACAAAAAGTGGACCTTCCTGAATAACTTTTGGTCGAATGATCTGATCTTCAGATTCTAGGACTCAATCTTAATGATTCGAGGGGGTAACCGAAAATATGCCAATTAATTAATGCAGATGATATTTTAAGTTACAAATTGGACACAAAAACAATTTCCTATATTTTCAATATAGTTCTTGTGAAATTGATTTTCAAAAAAGTCTGATATTTAATATTCGATTTCTCAGGTACAACTTGATCGATTTCGCACTGATTTTTCCGAGCATGAGACGCAGATCTTATAAACTCTCGGCCACACAGGCAATCAGATTCTAAATATTTTTTGCGTTTGAACTTAATATCTTTATTTAACTAACATTAAAAGTATTTTCCAGAAATCGTTACAAAATACTGTAGTTTTTTTGTATCGCACAACTCACTACACTACTTCTTTTAAAAAGTATCGCACTATACTACGAACTACGGAAAAAAGTAACGACTACAGTAGTTTCGCTACTTGTAGCGCTTCACTGACCACTGATTATGGTTTGTGGTCATTATGGCACACAGGCCACATTTACTTTTCAGACAAGAGAAGCTGGGTGGGCTTCTAACGAGGATTGAGGATCGAATCTCACTTCTTCATAATGACTATTTAGTGCCTTAACCACTAAATCACCAGAGTTACATATTTAGGATAAATAAATCGTTCTATTGAATTTCAAAAATAACATATTTTTTTTGTATTAATAATTAATTTCTCTAAAGGAAAAGGGGGTATTTGTAAAAGGAAAAAATCGAATATAACTAAATTATAGTAACGTCAAAAGCGTTTTTTTTTTAAAAAAAAATTTGTATTATTTTTTATTTTACTTCATTTATTTAATTTAATTTAATTTAATTTAATTTTGTTTTTCGCCATTATTTTTTTACATGCACATGCACTAAGCACACTGAGTTTCAATTTTAAGTAAATAGAGGAAGATAAGTATTGTTGGTTTAAAATATATTTCAAGTTAATAACAATGAAAACTTAATATTCTTTTGAGATAAATTTTCAAACAAAGTTTAACAATGAGGCAAATCCTTGTTAGTCAAGCTAACAATATAGTTCGTCCATTTTCTTCAAAACCAACTTTTCTGCATCACCAACTTTTCTGCATTTCCAACTTTTACCAACTTTTAAACAACCGATTACCAACTTTTCTGCATTACCAACTTTTACCAACTTTTAACCAACCGATTACCAACTTTTCTGCAATCATGCCCAATATTTTCCGCTACATCTGGAAAAAAATGTAAGTATAATATTTTTCTATTCTATCGTCATTATTTTTAAAATTATAATTGTATCTAATCTAACTGTAACTCATTTACATCTTTTGAATATACAATAATTGTGCTAAATCTCTAAACCATTTTTTAAGAAGCTTTGGAACTAAAGAAAATTACACTATTCACTGTCAGTTTGAAGTTTTACCATAATGAATTATAGAAAAATATTAAATGTAAAGAAATTAACTGAAAATTTATAACAGATAAAAAAGTTTCATTTTATTTAAAGGAAAAAAAAACAGATTCCGTTGTAGTTAAATAATTAACACTAAAACAGAAATTAACATTACATTTGAAATTTACTTTAGTAGGGTTATGAAGTCCTTAAGAAAACCGTGGAGCATCATGGGTTAAATGCGATGTATGAATAGCGACATAATTTGAAACAGCATAATGACAGACTATGAAATACGTTCTGCAATATTGGTCAAAATATAAGTGAAAAATAATTACAGTGGAGAACAAAAGTTATTATTTTAGGGAGAGAAAAAAAGGAAAAAATGTAATAAAAACTTGGTTAATCACTATAGAGAGAGGCGAGACTAAAAATCATCACAGTCTGTGGTGTCAGGAATAGAAAATTAAATGCCAAAAACATCTTCTTGTTCCTTCTAGCAATCAAAGAGGTTTGTATGTTTCGAATATTTGCTTTTTTAAAAAATGAGTTGAAAAAAATCTTCTTAAAGCCTACGATTCTGTACTGCTTAAATATCGAATTTTGAATTCTTTTGCTGATGTATTTCTACTTTGACAAGGATTCTCAAACAGGATGACAGGATTGAACAGGATTCTAAAACAGGATGATGATTGTGGAACATCAAATACAATAACTTATTAGAAAGTTAACTACTAATCAAGCAGAATTATTATCCAAAAAGTAATGTTCGGAATAAAATGATTATAGAAACATAAATTTTGCCCAGAAAGAGTTCGAAAAAGACAAATGGTAAAAATTATTGTTGCATAATAATCTTTAAACATATAAAAACAATTATTCAGCTGAGCAACTAAATATATATATCAATTGTTTCAATGTCCACGCATTGTTTGTAAATTCCCATAAATTAAAATAAACATTTATTAAATAAATACGGAGCATATCTTCTCCAAATTTTAAAAAGAAATCAGCGACTAACTAAAAAATCAAAGAACAGTTCAGCAGAAATCGTGATTTAATAACCCATTTTTTGATTAATTACGAGAACAGAAATCGTGATTTAATATTTCATTTATTGATTAATTAACTGAACAATGTATCTAAGCAATAGCTCGGTAATCAGTTTTTATTACCAATAAACTCAATTAGTTTTAAACTTTCTTATTTCGGTAGGTAATTACTCTAATTACTTTAATTGTCACTATTAAGTATTAATAATTTTATTAGAAGAAACAATTCATCATATTATTCTCCTTTATTGAGTGCTAAATTTAATAAATTGAAAAGTCTCCGCTAAAAAAAAAAAAGTTTCTGCTGAAAAAAACCTTTTAGATTGCAAAAATAGCCATAAATAAATCAAATAAAGTTTGAAATAAAAATAAAAATTAGAAAAGAGCTTGTTTATTAAAAGTGGAAATTTTATGTCTCCAAAATTTTCAATTTTGAAAATATTAACGGTAATTAATTTTGCAAGAAAAACCACGCAAGGTCAATTTTTTCGTGTTTAAGGTTTTCTCACACAAATTCGATTTTGAAAATATGAAATTATTGAGATTTTTTTTTATTTCTATGAGCCCATACACGTACAAAAGTTATGAGTCTTATAGATTAAAAAAAATGAAGAAATATTCGAAATAAGCCTGAATTTGTTTTGTTGTGTTAGATTTATTTGTTTATCATTTTTCTTAAAATGTTTAAAGAAAAAGAGAAATGTAATAGATTTTATTTTTATTTTACATCCTAACTAACAAGTTTACTTTAAAAATTATTTTAGCATGAAAAAGAAGAAATCCAAAAAAACAGTGGACAATGACAAAATTTCTCAGCTCACCCGGCCAACGCATAATTTCCGTAAGGGAAGAGTTTTTAACAATCAAGTGGATAAAGCGATCCAGACCGATCTTTACGATCTGGATTAAATGAAACTTGATGAAAATGCATTCACCATCTGCAACATTTCGCAGCTCGCCCAGCAGGAGGCAGAATTGAGCCAGGGAAGAGTTTATGCCCATTGATTGAATCAAGAACAAAAAACTGACTATGATGAATTTAAAGAAATGGAACTCGAAACAAATGCACCGAACATCTGCAGTAGTTCACAGCTCGCCCCGCTATTAACAGAATTAAGCGAGGGAAGAGTTAATCAAAAGATAATTGAGATCCAGACTGACACAGACGAATTAAATCTTGAAGAAAATGTTCAAGGAAATTCCAAGGAAAAGGAAATTATTGAAAATGCGCCTAACATCAGCGATTTTTCACAACTCACCCCACTTCAAAAAGAACTGAGTGAGGGAAGAGTTTGCTTTGTTAATGAGATGAATACAGAGAACATGACCAACTTTGACCTACCCACAGAACATGAAACACAAGAAATTGTGCCAAACACCGGTAATTTTTCACAGCTCGTCCCACTCCGAATAGAATTGAGTGAGGAAAGAGTTTACTTTGTTAATCACATGAATTCAGAGGACAACATCAACTCTGACATTGGACGGGAAAAGAACATTCCTAACCCCTACTTTCTTTCACTGCTCGCCCTGATCCGGAAGGAAGTGAGTCGGAGAAGAGTTAAGTATATAAATGAAATGGACACAGAGAACAAGACCAATTCTGATATACCCACAGAATTAGAAAGTGAAGAAAATGCGACTAACAACTGCAATATTCTTCAACTTTACCCCCAACAACTGGATGGAGAACCTAGTGTAGACCAAATGAATATAGAGAATAAGATCGACTCTGGCGAAATGAAACGTGATGAAAATTCAACTGACATCTACAATGTTTCACAGCTCACCCCGTTTCCCCTACACCTGAGCGAGGGAAGAGCTTCTAGCAGCCAAGAGAACTCTAATATTGACACATGGAAGGACTTAAAAAACAACCATTACTCATACATTCAGAGTTGTTTGTTTGATACCACCAGAGCAGCTGAACAAATAGCTGAATATAACATCAAAATTGATCCGGACGATCTAAAATTAGAACCATTAAGTGTGAGAGAAGAGGAATCGAGTGTTGAAGAACTCACTCCACCTGAAAAGAACTACATCAAGAGAAAGTGGCGACTTCTAAAGAAAGTTTTACGACAAAAAAAATCCAAGAATACAAAAGATCCAGCTCAAAAACGGGGCTTCTAAATTTTTTAAGTGTTATTTATTTATTTCTGCAATTCATTGTTTTTTCCGGTTAAATGTAAATGCTAAATTTTCATGCTGGTAAAATATATTTATGCACAGGAGCAATTTCAGAACAAAACCAATAAATAGTTACTACTTGAAACCAATCACAATAGAAATAAGCTGAATATCTGAAGTTTAGAATTGAAGAAAATTAAATAAAATGTTAAAAACTGATTCTGAAAGTGCAATTTGAACAAATCTGCTATATTTGGAGCAATATCGAACTTACATCCACATTTAGAACAAAACCAGCAAAGAGCTACTTTTTAAAACCAATCACAATAGAAATAAACTGAACGACAGAAGTTTAAAATTGAAGAAAATAAAATCGAGCGTCAAAAACTGTCTCTGGGAGTGCAATTTGAACCAATCTGCAAAATTTGAGACAACAACTAACTGACATCTACATTTATTGTCATGCATATGTTTTTACGGAAACATAGCCTTTAAAAAGATATTTAAATCAATAATTTACAGTAATTGTACTTATTAGTACTTCTTCAAAAATTTGCTAAGCGTTACGGGTAGTTGTATACCGTTGGTGGTAGTAATATACCTGACGTTTAAGCAGTTAGTTAACAGCATATGATTGGAGCAGTCGTAGGTATTTTTTTACCTATGCCGTAAAAAAAAAGACAGCTTGAAGTTTGAAGAGAAAGAAGGAAGTAAAAGTTTAAAAGAGGAGAGCGCTAAGAGGAAAAATTGCAGCCTTGACGACATCATATTTTCTCTAAAAATAAAACGGAAAAGAAAAATATCAATGAAATAAACAGAAACAGATTGAAAGTGGAAAAAGAAGAATATCAATAGAATAATCAGAAACAGATCGAAAATAGAAAAAAGGAATATCAATAAAATAATCGGACACAGATTGAAAATAGAAAGGAAGAATATCAATAAAATAATCAGAAACAGATCGAAAATAGAAAAAAAGAATAGCAATGAAATAATCAGAAATAGATTGAAAGTGGAAAAATATTTTACAGATGCATCCATAGAGCAATAAAAATAATTATATTCCGACAATAGCTCTGTACAGTATTCAAAGTTCTACAAGAACAGTAAAATTCAAAAATCAACCAAAAAAATTTAAAAAAATTAAAAATTGTCGGCGTATCGTCCCCCCCTTGTCTCTTACAAAAAAAGTAAAAAATTATGAAAACCAAAATAAAAAAATGAATAACTGGGAAAATGTTACACAATATGTATTGTAGAACAAAAAAAAAATTATAATTTGCAAATGTTATTTTCACTATGTAATAATTTGGCCAATAAATATTTCAAAATTTATATGTATCGTGACTCATTTTGTTTTACTATTCTATTTTCCGTGAAGTGTAGAGGATTAAAGTTGTAGTATCTAAGTTCATAACAGTTAATACTTGATAATATGATAACTTCTTTTGCTTCAAAAAATATGAATATCATAATAAAAATCAGCATTTTAGGAGAGCTCAAATATAGTAATCTCAAGACTTGCTAGACGATCGCGAGGAAAACAAACAAATTTTAATAAGATAATATTATTTTGCCAAGGCAAAAGGGAAAATAAAAGTGAAAAATAAAACTACAAAAACTGTGTCCGCGAGTGAAACAGAAATGAAAAATAAATAAAGATTAAAACAAACTCATATACCATTATATGTATTCAAAAATATCTCTTTTAGTAAATGCATTTTTTGTAGTTTTGTAACCTAACTCCCATGCCCATTATCTAATACGAAAAACCTAACCTAACTAAACTCTATTGTACAGTTAAATTTCATTGCTTCGGTTTTGAAACCATGCTAGGAAGTAAATATTTACAAAACCGTAATCAGGAGTTTGGCAAAAATCACGAGTTGTAGCGAGTTTTGTAATCACGTTTTATTAACCCTACCAGTTGTAAATGGTTAAAAAAACCGCCAAGGTAAAGAAATGTTTCTAATCGTAAACTTTACGGTTAATTGAATAGAGATACTGTTGCCACTTATTTTGCTGTTATTTTATTTGTTCGAAATATCAGCAACTGTTTCTCTTCGCTGAGAAAAAAATTGGTTATAATTAAGAGTGATTCATACTTGTACCAATCAGATCATTTGTATTTTATGATGTTTTAATTCTTTGTGAGAACGTTTACGATTCTTAATAAAAAAAAGGCGAAAATGGAGATGAAGAGAATATTCTGACAGAATTTTTCATTGATGGAACAGATAGTTTAAGAAATGCAAAAACAACTTCTTTTCTTTTAAAAAGAAACTTTTTTAGTATTATAATACTTTCTATTGTCAGATGGTTAACTCAATCCATACCACCCATCATTGTACTGGCGGAAAGTGCTGTAAACTATTTTCTAGTTAAATTTCTTGTTTAAAGTTCGTTCTAAATTAATAAAATTAAGATTCATCATAATTTGTTTCGACTGCTATAGCTGAAAATAATGTCTGTTTTTATATAGTTAATGATTTCTTTTGGCAAAGAGACTCCATATAAAAATTTTCTCCAAAAGCAACTCGCTAAATTTCATTGCATCATTTTTTAACATGTAAAGTATAAAGTAATGGTAGTAATTTTTATAGTTAAGTTTTAATCGTTCCTTTTAGTTTTTATTTGCGTTGGTTGTAAAGAAAAGCTTTCAATTATTTCAAAGGAATTCTTTTAATTTTTATTTTATTTAAATCCCTTCTAACAATTCTTGCTTTTGAAAACTTTTCATAAAATAATATCAAGACAGCTAGAAGCCGAATAACTTAAAGAAACTTTTGCATCCTTTTAAAAATATCTTTGCTTGCTGAACTGTTACCTCATTTTCCGATAATTATTTAAAAAGTTTAAAGAGAGATATTAACATAGTTTACGAAATTTTTTTTTTTAAAAATACATATTTTACAATTTAGACTCTTCTATTGATCTACTGTTTTATTTATTTTCCTATTTTTTTATATTTCTTCCCTTTTTGTTTTACTCAGTTATAATTTACTTAATATTTTGTCTATTATCATTTAAAGTTAACAAGCATTTAACAGTTGGTACTTAACTTTTACGGAATGGGAGAAAGTATGTGCGTGTTTGCATTACTAATTTTTCAATGTAGTTTCATTTTCAATGGAGCAAAAAATGTGTTAGAAATATTTTTAATGTTTCTTGAAAGAAAGAAATTTCAATGCAATCATAAAAATTTTACAAAACCAATTATATTTCCCATATTCCATTGGTATCTTACTATATATAATATGGAATAATCCTATAATAACAAGCAGGATATTTGCCAGACTTAGTATACATTTTTAAAGATCATCTTGTGGTTTAACTAATTTCAAATTAATGGCATTTCATAATTGATATTTTAATATTAATGGGTTGGCAGTATATTATCATTAAAGTGCTTTTTTCTTTTATTTCAAATCTTGTATAGCCCTGCTAGATTAGAGCTCTGCTTGTACATATCACCAAGAGTTTAGGAATGAAACATTCTACTTTCGATTCGTGTATTTCTTAAAACAGCAAGAATACGAATTCGGGAATTTCTAACTTCCAAGTAATCCGAATCGATATTACTTACTGAAAAATACAAATGAAAAAAAAATATGTAAAGAGTATACAAAACTCAGATTTGAGTACAAAAAATGTTATCATATAAATGTGAGATTTTATAACTCATGTAAATACGAATCCAACAAAGCGTATCCTAAAAAATATGTCTCACATATGCTTGCTATTTGTTAATTACTTAAATAAGACTTGCTGCACAACGTCGGAAAGTGATCCCCAAATAGCATTATTAGTTCCCAGTCGCATTACTATGCAGCACCAGAAATAAAAATTAAAAATGAATAAAGTGCTTTATATTTTCAAAAATAAATATTTTATTTATACAGTCCTATTTTACATTATGTTTAAAAGTTAATAATTTATAAAATAGTTTTTCCTAATCCTAAGCTCAAAGAAGTAGATTTATAGCCTAGGTCGTATGAAGATCAAAGCAAACCATGCCCTGAAGCTAAAGGAGCTTCGATAAGCCCGAGACCAGCAACGAGTCCATGACTACCGTATCCAATGGCAGCGGGAGCAGCAACAGGGACAGCGGCCACATGATGACTGACGAGAGCAACATGGTTAATAACAGCTTTTTGAGTAGCAACTGTTGCGGGAGCGGCGTGGATTCCCTTAACAGGTAGAACAGGCATAGCGTGTAATCCGTGACCTATTACAGCAGGAGCACCATGAGCAACTGCAGCAACGTGGTTGATGACAGCCTTTTGTGCAGCAATGGTGGAAGGAGCGGCCGCAATGCCATGTCCAGCAACTAAACCATGACCAGCGTAATTAATTGCTAAGGGAGCACCATGAGCAACTGGGGCGACGTGGTTGATGACAGCCTTTTGTGTAGCAATGGTGGAAGGAGCTGCTGCAATGCCATGTCCAGCAACTAAACCATGACCAGCGTAATTAATTGCTAAGGGAGCACCATGAGCAACTGGGGCAACGTGGTTGATGACAGCCTTTTGTGTAGCAATGGTGGAAGGAGCGACTGCAATGCCATGTCCAGCAACTAAACCATGACCAGCATAACCAACTGCAGCGTGAGCACCATGAGCAACTGCGGCAACGTGGTTGATGACAGCCTTTTGTGAAGCAATGGTTGCAGGAGCAACTGCAATGCCATGTCCAGCAACTAAACCATGACCAGCATAACCAACTGCAGCGGGAGAACCATGAACAACTGGAGCAACGTGGTTAATGACAGCCTTTTGAGTAGATAAGGTGGCGGGAGCAACCAAAACAGATTTAGTAGCGATGCCATGGAGGCCAGAACTGATTAATGGAGCACCTAAACCAACATGGCTGACTATGCTGGAAGTCTGAACAGCAACCACAGCGAAAAAAAGAACAACAACCTGAAGGAGAAAAGAGAATTAGTGACGCAATAGCTTAGTTTAAAAATAATTATTTTTCAAAATTTGATGGTTTTGAATATTCTGCTAAGCTTCTGCGTTTAAAACAAAATAGTTCTTTCGAGTTTAAAATTGGTACCAGGAAAATTGAACAAAACTGTTCTAAAATCACCAATCAATTTAGTTTCACTATCCGAATATTAATTTTAAATGTTTAGAAATTATTTATTATTCCATAATCAGTTACAGTATGAACTTTCACATCACGTGGAAGATTAAACAAAATTTTAGCGTTTTTAAATTAACAATGACAATGAGTTCAACAATTACGAATTTGATAAAATTTTATTTCTTTCTTTGAATTATGCTCCTCATTAAAAAAAATACAGTTTATGAGCAAAAGATTCAATAAGTTAAACAATTTTTAACTCATATTTTTATTAGTTACAAATATTTTCACATTTTCATTTAAATAATGAGTACAGATAATTTACAGATAAATAAATCATTTACAGATAATTAAAGACTTTCAAGTCATTGTGAAAAATAATAAGAAATTTTACAGTCACATTTTTGCTAAGAACTACGCTAAAATAAGTTCTTAATTTATAAAATTTATATCATCTATATATTGTTTAATAAAATTTATAAGATATAAAAAGCTTTGAAATTGTAATTAAATTGAAAATTACAAATTTTCATTACCATTTAATTACTATTATCAACGAGTATTCAATGTTCTATTGCAGCAGTAGATAAACTAGATGAGGTGCAATAATTGTATCTTAGGTACAATAACGAATTTAATTTTAAAAGGTGAAAATGCTTGAAATCGTAAACATAATGAATTTACTACATATGAACTTACCTTAGAGAAAATTTTTACATTTTAAATTGTTAGGGGTGAATATTAGGAGAAGAATATGGCTTGATTAAATCATGAACTTAACGACATTTTAATGTTTTAAATTGTTAAGGTTGAATGTTAAGTGGCGAATATGGTTTGAATGAATCATGAACTTAACGAACAGTTAAACGTTTTAAATTGAATGTAATGAGAAAAAATGTTACGAGGTTGAAAATTAGAAGAGAAATATAGTTTAAATGAATCATGAACTTACCTTAACGAACATGATTAGTAATTGATGAAGTTTATTAGAACTAATGAACTATTAACATCGCCTGGTTGCTTTTAAATACGATTTCAATCCTGCTATTTGAAAAAAAAAAGAAATAAATTCAGTTTATTTCTTTCTTAAAAAATATTTATTTATTTATTTCTTAAAAAAGAAATAAATCCCGCTATTGTACCTGGTGAAAGTACGTCCTTGCTCAACATTAAAACTTGTCCACGCCCATGCAAAGCGTTGAGATTGAATTAAATATGCGATCCATTTTTCCTCGATCTCCTTTTGCGTTACTATTTATTATTATTTTTTATGCGTAATCTATATGGTTGATGATATTGATAGCCGGAGGATAGATATACTTGAAGGATACGTATTGAATAATTTTAATTTATTGAACCATTTCTTTTAAAGATTAACGGAAATTAAATAACATTATTAGAAGCTGATTTAAAGCGTTATTATTATTTTTATAATTTTAATTAGTTATGCATTTGATTTAAAGAGTAATTATAGTTATAACGAAGAGGTAATTGTAGTCAGTTATGAGGTTATTTCAAAGCAAATTCCTGTTAGCGATATAGTTACAATATACTGAAAAAAAAATTATGAAAACTAACAGAATATGGTAAAATTTACCGTGTTTTTGGCTTCTATGAGAACGCCAAAAAGCTCGGAAATTTTAATCGAGCTTAGGAGTGATCATCGTAAAATTAACAATAAAATGTGGTTTTATAATCTATGATATAATATGGCAAATGTGTTGAAATTTGGTTATTTTATCATGCTATCTTAGATTATGGCATAAAAACTATTTAATTGGATACATTTACTTTTCAGTTTTGTATTTTTTTCTAAAAGTCTGGTAATAAGAGCTATCATTTTGAAAACCAGAGTTTCCGGTAAACCGTTTCCATATGAACGGAAAAACTACTTAATGACTGGTTTATATATCGTATAATTATTTTTAAAACCAGAATTATGTTTTTTTTTCTAGAAATATCATTACAAAGAATTCTGGTAGAGTAATTCTGCCAGAATTTTTTTCCCCGTGTGAAGTAAAATCATTATTAGTGATTTAGAAATTTCAAAATGAAATTGTTGTTAGTGTAGAGGTTAGTGAAATTGTAGTTAGAGGTTTAGCTATGTCAAAGTGTGATTGAAATTAGCGTAGAGGATATTTCAAAGTTCAATTGTAGTTATTACAGTTGTTTCAAAGTGTATTGATGTTAGTGATGCAGCTATAATGAAGTGAGTTTTCAAGTAATCTAGTTAGTTCAAAGTGTAATTATAGTTAGTGTAGCATTTGTTTAAAAATGCAATTGAAGTTAGTGATACAGCTAATTCAAAGTGCTTCTGTTGTTAGTGATTTATTTATTCATTTGAAAATGTGATTGAAGTTAGAGATTTATACATTTGAAAGTGCAATTTACACTAGTGATGTAGTTACGCCAAAGTATAATTGCACTTAATGGTAAAATTATAACAAAGTGTAATTGTAGTAGCGATGGAGTTATTTAAAAGATTCGTTCAAAGGAACAACGTGATTTTAATTAGTTTTAGGGTGATTGCGCAACTATTAGAAACAAATAAAAGAAAGTAAGTTCTGATACATTTTTTTATGAATAAAACAAAATTATCATTTTCGTATACACAATTGGTATTGAAATATTTTAGGCATAGATATATTTCTGACAAATATTTTAATTAATTTTATGCGTTACGTGTGAGACAAAACAAGTATATCTTAATCCATATTGGTTTCTTTTAACAGTAAAAACTGAATATGAAAAGGAACAACGTGATTTTAATTAGTTTTAGGGTGATTGCGCAACTATTAGAAACAAATAAAAAAAAGTAAGTTCTCATAAATTTTTTTTATGAATAAAACAAAATTATCATTTTCGTATACACAATTAGTATTGAAATATTTTAGGCATAGATATATTTTCGACAAATATTTTAATTAATTTTATGCGTTACGTGTGAGACAAAACAAGTATTTCCTAATTGATATTGGTTTCTTTTTACAGAAAAAACTGAATATAACAAAAAACAAGGAAAATTTTGCAGTAAATATAAATAGTTTCATCTAATAAAGCTAAAAGTTTTGTAATATATTTATATCAAAATTAATTTATATATTTCCAATAAAGAATGCTAGTTAAAATAAAAAATTTCAAATATCAAATTGAAATCCCTAAGAAGTAAGCCATATCTTGCATATCTATAGGGTGATTCTGAAATAATGGGGAAGCTTTGAAGGGAGTGAAGGGCTTTGTCACATGAATGTCATTGTATATCATCGACAGAAATGTCAATGCTTCCAGGGGCGCTTCCGTGTTATGAATTGTTTCTAAGTGTGCCTTTGAAGAGATAATTTTATTTATGTATACTATCTTGATTCTGTTAGTTTTTTTTATTTATTAAAAACTGTCAATACTTACATTCAAATAATAGACTCAGAAATTGCTGTATCATCGTAATTTAATGATTTGGCGAACTTGTGCAGTTAGTCGCCAAATAATTACACTTATTTTGATAAAACAGATAACGCTGTACCAATTTAAATGCGAATTCCGACACTCAGAATTTTCATTCTAAAATTACGGTAAAATGAGCGGCAGCAGTCTGTCCATCTAATTAACAGTGAAGCTCACAGAAAAAAAAAATTTTCTTCACTTTTATCGTTTTGAAACTGTTTACAACTTGTATGGTTAAAAAATCCAGAAATACAAAACTGTACGGTTTTTTAACCATTTACAAATATAATCGTAATAATGATGATTTCCAAAAGTGCGAAAAAGAAATTTAAATCGGTGGTAGGCTTTTCGTTGGTTAATGGGCATTGGAGTTAGGTTGTGGCTGAGATGTGTTTTATCAAATAAAAAATGGAATGTGGTTTAATTAGTTTATCTAGTTGTTTCACCTATCGTGAGAGATGGGAAATCAGTTTTTGCAGCAGAGTATTTTGTATTAAGCAACTTTATAGTGCTGGGATCTATGCATGAAAGAGAGTGTCATATTCTTATAGTCCAGGGTCGCAAATTTGGGAATGCAGGACTCTGAAAACTTTTCATGTGTTTCAGAGAATAGTGGATATATTGTGGTGTCAACGATGGGACTCGAACTCCCATTCTTTCGGCCATGAAATTAACAGATTAACGAGAGATAGCCCTCTCGGCTACAATTATGTACTCAGCTGCAAGGAACTAAGTGGCTTCATAAGTTCGGATTAGTTGGTGAGATGAGATTCTGGTTGTTTAACCGTATTAGATGAAAGCAGTTAATAAACGATTTTTCTCAAAGTTAACAGTTTGAATACCATCTTATTTACGGTTATTTGACTGTTTTGCTTGAGTATGGTAAAATAGAAATTAAATAAATTGTTACTTAACCATTTTCCCGAGAAATTTCTAATATAGGGGAATAATTATTAGAAAATATTTAAATTAAAAAAAATATTGATAAATAAAAGTATCTGTTCAGAGGTACACGCAAAAATAGATCATAATAAGGGTTCGCCCCTAGTGTCGCCTGATAACATTTCCTGTCATGGATTCCCATGCAACTCTTAATCCTTATGATGTACCTCTGAGTTTGTTCCATGATTTCAAAATCAACCACAGTAGAATTGTTTCCATGATTACAAATCGCTAATTAATATCAAACCCTTCATTAGTTGTTGAATTTTGATATTGATTTTAATTGAATAATTCATGTTTAATTTAACAGAGAAAAATATAATTAAAAAATTAAAACATTTGATTGGAAAATACAAGTAAGAAAAAAGAAACGTATTATTATTAATGATGATTTTTCCAATTTTTGCATTACACATTTTAATTTTAAAGGGTTTGTAAAGCAAATTTTCTACATGAAACAAATTCTTTTTTAGCAAAATGTGCGCAAAATAGACAATTTTATCTGTAAATCAGGATTATCGACTAGTTTAATGGATTTGTCGAAAAGCATTCGTGAATTAGATTCTTTAATTATATTTTGACATTTTGTGTTTTTATTTATACTCTTTTCAATTTCCAACATCAACAAACATCCGAAATTCTCCCATATTTAAAGTAATGCAGCAATAAGTAAATTTTGAAAGCTTTTTATGAGGATCAGTGTTGAAACAACTAATTTCAAAATGTTGGCAAATCAATTATTCAATTTTCGGCATATTTTTAAGACCATAATTTGATTAAATATTGTAGTAAAAAAATAGGTAAACGATTGTTTTGCTTCAAATGTACTTATTCCACTTTCGAAAATAGTGGCTCATATGTCTTCCTGATACAAAAATAATAAAGCTTATCCTACTAAATTTTTCCTCAGTTTTTTGCTCCTCAGATATGTTTTGACCTTTTTTAAACAAAATTTCTTCCCTATTTTTTTTTTTTTGTACACTTGAAACTGAGAAATGGAAAAAGGTTGATTCAGACCCCTTGCCTACATTGTAGACATTTTAACATTTAGGAAATTGTTAGGAATTGTTTAGGACGTTGTTGACATTTAGGAAAAAATATTCTTTTTTTTTTGTACATTACTAAGTGCTTCTGGATTCCAGGACTGAAGAGCAAATGTTTATGCATTGAAAGTAATGAAAAAACAAAAACAACGTATAACCGATAATTTGTATTTTTCCATGGTATACTCGAATTATTTTAACATCGCATGTATTAATAATGTACATGAAAGGCAATGAAACGATGTATTAAGCTTAGATGAAGAACGTATGAACAGGGCTGTACTGTGTAAGAAATAAGAAAAACAATACTTAATTATTCATTTTATTAAAATTGCAAAGTGATGTGTTGAATTTATTTTTAAACAATGTTATACACTATAAAATTTATAAATGCATAGCATATTAAATTATAACTTAAGCATGATGTTGTCTTGCTAGTAATAATAAATTATTTATTGTATGTAAACAAACATATAAACCAAATTATACCTTAAATATGATGTTGTTTTGCCAATAATTATAAATTGAAAAAAAAAAAGCAAAAAAACTAAATGTTTATTTCTAACTATTTTGTAAATTAAGTTTTTTAATTCCTGTAGTTGATTTTATGGAAAAATCTCAAAGCTATTTTATAGTAAAGATAATTTTCTGAACAATTGGAAAAGGCTAGCACATAGCTTTACGAATCTTTATTTTATTTCTAATATGCCAAATAATTATTTCTAAAGTTAAATACATATATATAATGTCTAATAATGCCTAATAATTATTATAATAATTATGTCTGATAATTATTTCTCACATTAATAATTATTTCACACATTAAATTTGTTACATTTATTAAATATAACTTATTTTACTTCATTAAATATTCATTATTTAAAGCATTTTTGAAAAAAAAAAATGTAATTGCCATTCAAACGTTCATGCATATCATTTTAAGGAATTAATCACTAATATTATTACTTTAAATTACCACGGTATCTTCAGATGGTTTTTTTAAATCTCACAATTGAAAAAAAAAAGAAAAAAGAAAAAGCATTTGGAAATGAATGATCTCATTTTTTTCTAAACATCTCGAATCTTAATTCCTATCAAAATTACAAAACTTATTTGAGAGTACGCCCCTAAAATAAATAGTAAACAATTATTTTTCTGTTTCTTGATTACAGGTCTTTATTGCATAAAGGATTTATTTCACTCTTTTTTTAAACATCATTGTATAAAATTCAAATAAAACTTAAGTGATTTAAAGCTCTTAAGAACTATTTTTAAATACATATTTGCAATATTTGCTACATTTATGCTAGATTAAGCTGAATTTGTATAGTAATTATCTTTACCTGACTACTTTGTACAGTAGATACAGTAGAAGTAGATACAGTACTACAGATTGACTACAGTATATATGAAGAATGTGCTGTAGATTTATTCCTGAAATTCCTCTATCAAGATAGTTGTCCATTACTCGGGACGAAATTTTGCTGATAAGGACGAGAACTGTAAGAAACCATAAAATACTAATTTATTTTTCAATTCTTAGGTGGGTTTGTTCCTGTTTATTAAAGCTTTTTTTTTAAAAAAAAATTATGCATAATTTATAAATTATGAATTATAAAAAATTGGCTTGTTTATACAAAAATGGGGCGTAACTATAATAAATATTAAAACTTTAAACTGAATGCATTTAGGTTTCATATAGTAAAGAATGCATTAAAATCAGTCTCTGTAAGTTCCGAAAAAATTAGTTTCCGTGAGTTACTTTTTTGGAAATATCTTTAAAAAGAACCGTGTATCATGGGATTGAAATGTATTTTTCGATATTCCGTATTTGTCATTTATTAAGATTTTGAAATAAAATATTGAGTTTTAAGAACTAATTTTTTGTCTTCTAACTTAAGAGAAAACATGTTATATAATAGAAAATTTAGAAACTCTTTATTTCATTATTTTACAATTGTCGTTATAATTTTTGGCTATTTGCATCTTCTATATTCCATTTAAAACCTTTTATTCAGAAGTATTTAAGTCTAGTCACAGGCGTATTTTAATTAACGAATCAAATAAAAATATCCATACTAAATAAGAAACACTAAAAGAATTTGACCTATTTAACAAGTAAATCATGTAGTCAACTTGTCATTTTACGCATTTTATTTTTGATAGATATTTTGGGTTTTATTTTGCCTGTTTATTTATTAATTTTTATTAAAGTACATAAATTTAAATTTAAGTTAAAATAAAAATATTTTAAAAAATACTAAAAAAATAAAGTCATACAAAAAACAGAATATTCTATTTCATTTCATTGATTTTGATAAATCATTACACTCCTACGATAATTAAATATTTTCTTAACTACTTAATTGATTTCGAATTAGTTAGCGACGTTCGCCAAGGACTTGAAGCTTGTTCTGTTTCCTCGAATAGTGTAGTGAGCAGATTTTTATCTAATTTAAATAGGAATTTCTCCAATGTCAATCACTAATTATTATAGAATTTTTTTTATTAAATTTCATGGAGAAATATGGGAAATTTGTTTATGTAGGCTTTCAGGAGTGTTTTTGTTTGCTTTTCTCATTAAGTATATAAGCATAAGAAAAATACCTCATTCGTAGTATCAGACTGATTCCTGCGTAAACATGTTCTCAAAGGTAAGAGTTACTGTTTTATAATTATTACAGCTTTTTATTAGTCTTTTACGTTCTTCTGATTCAAACTATAACGAAAGTGACAATCTTAGGATAAATATAAAATAACGTGAAGTTATTGGAAGTTAATTATTCTTTCAGTAAAAATTGTTAAAATAAGGTTTAGGTTGCTTGTTACTATTAAAACTAGTGTTCAACAAATGTATATCACTCGCAATAACTAGGGATAATTTATTTTACCTTAAGAATTACTATAGCAGATGCCTGCGCATTTAATAGTACATATTTTATAAACTAATAATTAATCGAAGAATTTTTATATAAAAATATCATTTTTTCTGCACTGACAATTAAAAAAAGTACTGTCAAAACTGAAAAAAATTTGTCAAATTTACATCCTTCTGGCTGTCTGGGAACACCAAATATCTCGGTAATTTTTACAAAAGTGCTTTGGTACTGATTGTGATAAAATTAATAATACAACTTGATTTATAATGCGTGATAAAATTTGGTAAATGATATAAAATTTTATTATGATTCCCTAAAGGGTAACATAAATACCATTTATTTGGTTAGATATTTCTTTTCATTTTTGTATAGTAATAAAAATTTTGAATAACAGAATTTTCGGAAAATCGCTACTATGTGAATTGAAAAATTATCAAAGGAAGGGTTTAAGTACTGCATATTTTAGTTTAATAGCCAGAATTTGGGTTTATTCTACCAGAAATGTCATTACTATTTAGAACGGCAATGTTACTAGAATTATTTTCTCATTGTAAATTGATTTTACATAAAATCTTTAAAAAATAAAAGTAACGATAAAAGGAGTTTACAATTTGCACACAAATCATGGCGGCATTTTCGGTGGGTTTTATAATCTCGTTTTTATTACTGTTAAATTAAGTCGCAGCGGCACATAGGTTAAGGCAATGAACAGTTTTCGTCAAATCACAATAAAAGTTAATGTTAAACGTCAAACTTCAAGAGCTAGAGGTCAAGCTAATTTGACTTAGTTTTGTGACCTAACTTCAGATTGATGGGTACTAGTCTGTATGGAAAGTAAAACGGACAGCGTGTAATGTTGAACATATTTTCATCACCGTGCCATTGATCACGGATTTCAGGAACCTTATCCCTCAACTACTCCTTTGGCTAATGAATTGTTGTTACTGGCGTGTTTTACTTTTTAAAATATATTGACTTTTTTTGCAAGCAAAATATGAGAACTTGTTTTTTTTAGAACCTATAAATAATGCACTTGATCTTTTTTAAAAAAAAATAATGATTGCGCAGGTTCAAAAATATTTTATTAAGCAATAAAATATACTAGCTAAAACTGTAATAAGTTTTGTTTAGTCAATAACTCTACAAGTACGTTTTAAAAAAAATTGACCGTTTATTTTTTAAATTCCAGAATTCTTATTTCGGAAGAGTCTTAAGTGAAATATCTTTAAATGCTTTGATTTTTTGAGAAAGTGATGTAACGATAAAGTTTAGTCAAACAGTATTTTAAATTTTCTGTTATTTTAGAAAGCTTATAATACTAGAGAGATAAACGTGGCACAGCAATATGCAAAGCAAAAATTTTTAATTCCTTTTAGTCATTTTTCATCAGTAAAGAAATTTTAAATATGACTGATTAAAACTAATGTTTTTATTTTAAATTAAGGGCTTTTTGATTATTTCTACGAGACAATTAAAAATATACAATTTTCATAGTTGACTGCATCAAATTTTGCAATTTTTACCCTCAAACTAATTGAAAAAGTACTTGTACTCATATTCAAGCATACTTGATATGTTGATTATTTTTACATAGAAAATACAAGGGATGCCAGAAACCGAATTTGTTGTTGTTTCCCAATGATCTTATTATTGTTCAATAAATAAGTACTAACTGATCTATTTTTAATATATATAAACATATATTTTCTTTTCTTTAGGTAGCTGCTTTTTGTTTAGTCCTTGGAGTTGCCAACGCCAGTCTATTGGCTCCAGTTCATTTGATTAACACTGGAGTGAGTGCTCGCTCCCAAGTACAAGATGTAAGTTTAGTAATGATTTTTTTTATGATCGAGGTCATTTGTACATTCGAACAAATAAACTTGAAAAGAAATAACAGCTATCCGTAAAAGTTTTATGTTACTTTCAAATAAAAGAGGCAATCTTTGGCTTCCATACATTAACATATGCTGTTTATAGATCCATATCTCTTCAAATTGTGATATTACAATTTGTGATAACTGCATTTAGAAAATCCTTAAATCATAATAATGTTGTGCTATTGGCTCCAATTCATTTGATTAACACCGGGGTGAACGCTCGTTCTCAAGTACAAGATGTAAGTTTAGTAATTACTTTTTTTTTTTTTATAAAGGGGGTTATTGTTCAGTCGAATTAGTAGGCTTAATAAAGAAATAACATATATACATAAAAATTTAATAATGCTTTCAATTAGCAACGTGATTGCAGATATTTATATTTTGTAAAAACATACGATAATTTGAATAATTGATATACTTTACTATCCTGACAATTTTTAAATACATTTATTCTCTTTTGCTTTATTAATCAAAATTTTGTACTCAGATTAAGAACAAATTCGTCATTGTTTATGATAACAAAATAAATTAGTACATAAAAATGTAGCAGTAATAATATGTAATCGTAAAAATAAAATGTAATAATATAATGATAAACTATAATAGGGTTGTTAAGAATGCCTGTTTATTCCTTTTAATTTATTTACTTCATTTCATAAACTTTTTTCTTATTTAATATAGTTTAATAAATTAAATTTCACATTTTCAAAACTATTTTTTCGTCTGTATGAAAAAGGAATATTTCTTTTTACAAAACGCTTTATTAATACACTTTATTAATAAAAAGTTTTATTATTAAAATGAATTTCTACTGTCTGCCTTTTTTTATAAATCAATATATTGTTATGCAAATTTTTAATTCAGCCTAAGTATTAAGTAAAATTTCAATTAACATAAAATTTCTCTTCTAGAAACATGGAAACTATGCTTTCGGATATGACATTAAGGACGGTAAAGGCGCCACCAACTCCAGATCAGAAGTAGGAGATGCTCATGGAAACAAGAAGGGATCATACACTCTCGCTGACATCGATGGACGAGCAAGAAAGGTTGAATACGTTGCTGATGGACATGGATTCAGAGCTGTTGTCAAGACCAACGAACCTGGTACCGCTCACAGTGCACCAGCCGCTGCTGTCATCGCTAGTCCATACGCCGCCCCAGCTGATATCGCTCATGCTGCACCCATCGCTCATGTTGCACCCATGATGGGACATGGTATTGCCGCTCCAATGATTGCTGCTGCTCCAGTAGCTTACGGGGGAGCTATTGGCCATGCTGGTCTTGGACTCGGATATGGTGCTGGTTTGGGCTATGGCAGGGGTCGGCAACCTTTTGAAATGAAAGAGCCAAAAGTTACAATTTTACAAAATTTCCCGCTTTTAAAGAGCCACTAAAAATTTTGATTTAATACTATAGTATTTTTTTTATGTATATTTGATTTTTAATTTAAAAAAAAACGGTTTTGAATACAGAATAATATTTATTCCTTATTTTTAAAATACGTTAATAATTTTTTTTAAAATTTAGTTTTCATTTAATTTTCAGTTTTTTTTTTAATTATTTTTTTTTCTTTGGGGGGGGGGGGAGATAAGAATACTTGGGTCATTAAAATTCAATGAAAATTGTAAATTTTCTTACTAATTCTTGTCAAATTTTCAGCAGAAAACGCGATTTTTTTTTTTGAATGTGCAACAAAACACAATCTTATCAGATAGATTTTATAATAATTTTTTTTAATTTTTCATAGCCATTCCGCAATAATATTCAATTATATTATATAGTTTATATTAATTTAATATTATATCAGAATTTTTTCACGATTTTCCTTTTTTAAGAAATATGTACCATCTATTCTTGTTATTGTTAAAAACAATTTTTAAGCACTTAATTATGAAACATTTAAGTAAATTTTAAATTTTTTTGTCAAAGTAAACGTTAAATCGACTTACGATGAAGTGCTAGAAATGATGGTCACATACTCTTTATATTTATTGTAAAAAAATTTTAAATTTATAGAGCCTCGAGCTTTCCAACTAAAATAACTTAAAATTTTTTGAAAAATTAATTTAATAAAAGTCACTGAAAGTAACGATCTTCTATTATTTTAAATATCTTTTATACGCAAAATTACAACATTAATGTATTTGAATATGCAATTTAATAATATGCAGGTGATTCGGAATGACCGCTCTTAATATGCACTTAAAGAAATTTAGTTTCAAGTGAACGCGAAAAAGAACGGATAGAGGTCACACGTTAGAATTTTAACAATCGAAAACAAATCACTGTTGAGTAAAGAGAGTGTAAAAAGGCGATTAACGATTTTTTATCAAATTAAATAATTTTATAAATTAAAAACTTTAACATTCACC
>NC_092209.1:32580598-32608785 GCF_043381705.1 Parasteatoda tepidariorum | reverse complement strand
TGTAACACAAGAGAAAAATTCGTTAGACTATCTCTAGTTAGTGGAACTATAAGTTATCGGAACCCTTTATTCTCCTTTATAACGGATTTCAATATATCGTGAGGAACAATATATGAAGTATAGCGGCCCTTCTAAATGATAGAATATATTAATATGCATTTTGGAATTAAAAATGTAATAAAAAAATATGTAGCTGCAGTTTTTTTTAGTGTTATCTATATTCTTAGACTGGTAAAAATGCAAATTATTGGCACTAGGTTGTTTTTGTTCCCTTTATTATTTTTAGGCATAAATATTTATATTATATATATATATTATAATATATTTAAATAAATATTCATATGAGCCGTTATTTTTGAATGTAGCATAAGTACATTTGAAGCAAATTACTCGTTTGCGTACTTTCTTCTTCTTACGATATTGTTTCAGCAAATTAAGTGTTAAAAACATCCCCCTAATCGATTAACTTTTGCCAACGTTCTTAAATTATTTTTAACACTAACCCTTATAAAAAACTTTCCACTTTCGAAAATAACGGCACTCCGAACAAGGTCCTAAACAATGATTTCGTCTAACAGAAGAATTTTATTGTAAGTTGGTTTTAATATTCTAATTAGTTTTATCAAATAAATTGTTGCTTTACTTTAAATATGAGCGAATTTCTGATGGTTTGTTTAGATTTCAGTTAGACGTCTTCTCATCTATTCGTTGAGTTACATCGGTCTACTGAAAGACGTATATAACCGGCTTTGAACAGCCTACCCAATTTTGGCTTTACGACTACCAATGTTCAACTCCTTAGTCTTGTAATTTTGAATCCAATCTGGGAGACTAGAGAACTCCTAGATCAAGTATTGGGAGAAATTTGCCTTGGTGGAGGTCTTTTAGATGGAACTACACCACATTTGCGTCACGTGGAGAGGATTACTATGAAAATATCCCACGGTTATCTTGACGGCAAGGGGACTCTAAGCCATGATTCGACTGCCACTGAGGATCAACACTGTTTTCGGTGCGAGTCGGGTGCAGATTCATTTCAACCTGCCATCGTTGGGATTTGAACCCGCCTCACCTCTTTGGGAGGAGTACAGTACAGCTACAGTTCTTAGTACCAAAATATATCAGTACAATGGTGTTAGGATCATTCAAAATAATTGAAACGAAAATAGAACTAATTAAGTCAAGCGAAAAACAGAAAATAAAATATTAAAAAATTACAGCACAAAACACAAACCGTATTTTAAAATGCAAGTACTGAATTCAAATGAATTTACACGTACTGGAATCTTTTAAGAATTAAGATATTTCCGTAATAAATTTGCCAGATTACAAAATAGAAAAACAGAAACTCTAATAGAGGTTAGAAGCGTAATTAGAGGGGTCTTTTATGGCGTATTCTTACTACAATACTGAAGCACGTTTGATTCGTTAGTTACCTTGGAGTGGCCCACAAATGGATGTGCGCAAGATAATAATATTATACTAGATAATTCATAGTTTATTAGTTACTAATTAATAAGGTTGATAACTAAATATATAATTTGAATCGTTTTAGAAAATTAATATTTATTTAAAAAGCAAACGTGATTTGCCAGGTTTGTACAGATTTTTGCCACGGATTTACCCAAATTGGATTTGCACATGCTAGAAGTATAAATTTAGTTAGCAAAGATGTTTTTAGTAAATTTATTAATCCTAATAACATGCAATTAACTTAATGATTTTATATATAACTTAATTGCATTAGTCTATTTCCTTTTCTCTCTTTTCTTTTGCACGCTCCTTAGCCTTGTAATTTTGGAATCCACTTCAAGAGAACGAAATCAAGTAATAAGAACAAATTCTCCCAAATAAAGTAACGCGCGAAATTTGCCTGCGTGGAGGTCTTTTTGATAAAAGCAAATCCCATACCTGCCAACTTTTATTCTCTTCCATTATTATTTTTCCCAGTGGTATTAAAATGGAATTAAAACTTCAATTTTAAGCAAACAAATACGTTGTATTTGAGAAAACTTAAGTTGACAACCATGACAGTAACGCATATTAGTATATATGTGCTTAATTTTTGTAAGAATAGTGGTGATCAATATCATTTAAAAATTAAGATTATAAAAGAAAAAATAGTATATAATTACTACCACTTTAAATATGAAAATAAATTCTTCCGGAAAATCCGGAAGAGTTGGCAGGTATGAAATCCGCATTTGCGTTAGATGGAGAGGAAAACGTCGAAAAACATCATTTGTTAGCCCCACGGCAAGGGGACTCATGATACGTCAACCTCTGAGGACATTTTACGTCAGCACTATTTCTGGTGAGGAATTCGTATTGACCAGTAATCGCTGAGATTCAAATCCGGGTCATCTCGTTGGGTAACTAGCGCAATATTTCTTCAATACAAAATCAAAATTCAGTAAGTTGTGCGAGGCGAAAAAAAACCAAAAAAATGTAGATTTTTGCTAACTGTCTTTTTCATATTTTTATTTTTTAAATATATAGTTAAATAAATTAAGAAAATAATGGAATATTAAGAAATTAATAAAATGATGAAATTAAAATAAAATAAATTTAAAGAAATAAAATATTAAAAAATTAATAAATAAAAAAATTTAAATAAAATAAATGAAATAAAATTAAAAAAAACAATAAATAAATAAATGTTTTTTTTTAATGGCGGGCACTTGGAATTATTGTCCATTGGCCACAGAAAGTGCCAGAACTGCTAACTCTCTTTTCGTTACGCAGTGGGCACCTGTGGCAATGCCACGGCGGTGGAGCAGCTTCACCCACGTCACACTACCACAACCCGTCTATGCGTGTCACATTCACAAACAAAGGAGAAAGGAACACAGATAGAGAGAAAGAAACATCCATGCCTTGCCCGGGATTCGAACCCAGAAACTTTCTGAGGCAAGGACAGTTCCCTGCCCCTTACACAGGCCGGTCGGCTTAAATAAATAAATAAAAAAGTTAAATTTCCTTGATCAAGGCTAACCGAAAAGTAAGAAATTCATTATAAATTTTAAAGTGCATTCAATACTATTTTCATCTATAGTTTATCAATGACCCTCTATTAATTTCTAATGCACCTCAAGTACTGAAAATTTTACCAAAGCCACCCTAAAAGCTTTCGCTGCCCTTTGGTTGAAATTAAAGGCCACGTTGCGAAGCCATGCCTAAGAACATAACATAAAAACTATTGATTTGATTAAATTTTCTTGACAGTTTTGTATTTTTACTAAAAGTGTGGTAATAAGAATTATAATTTTGATAACAGGAATTTCAGCTATGCCATTACCGTAAAAACGAAAAAGTATCATGCATTATGTTTTTATTACCAGAATTTATTTTCGGTTTTATTTTTTACCTGAAATGTTTTTATACAAGTATGGCATTTTTACAGGATTTTTTCTTCGTATATAATATATAATATGATAAAAATTAAAACCCCAATTTAAGAATGATATTTAAGAACTTTTTGAAAATTGAATTGTGAAATTTAATTAATCAAAAATATTCAATTGGCACTTTAATATTTTCTAAGTTCAATAATTTACCTCATTTATAACCTGTCCTTGAAATTTTACCATTGACAATCTGACGACTCGATTAACTTAACAATAACAAAATTATTCTTATTTAATGTTTCTTCCTTTTTACTGGCATCAATTTCGTTTTATTTTCTTATTTATCTTTACTAATTACATTTCTGTTATACAATTCAAATTGAAAACAACAAACTATTTAACTTGGAATTGATTCTGTACGTGTATCCATCCATTCAACATATGTGTAGTAATTAGAGACATATTTATTTTCTGAAAAAATTCTTTCTTTCTTTTTGCCAATTCAATGCATTTTTAAATGCTATCCTTTTTAACAAGAATGAGGTCAGACTTAATTGCACCTGTATTATAAAAATTTTCTTCTTTTAACCGTTTTAAATTGCAATAATTACGTCTTTGCGATAACTTGAACAATTCCATTTTAAAAAATTTATATTTTAAAGTGAAAAGATTTTGTAGAATAAGTCTTTCAAAAATGTACTTCTTCCTTTGGTAATGAGTGCTTATGTCATCTAATTTTTGCGAGGCTGGCATTTTTCAAAAGTTTCTTTTAGGAATTAATATCATTTAGGTAAATAAAATTACCTGTTCATGGGCACACGTAAGAACAAAAAAAAATTTTGGTAAAATGTACCGTTTATTAAAATTTTTCCAAAACACGGTCATTTTTACCATATTCTGATAGTTTTCACCATACTCTTTTTCTCAGTGCATTATAACTGCATCACTAACAAGCATTTGCTTTGAAATAACCTTTTAACTTATTACAATTACACTTCGTTATAATTATAATCACACTTTTATTCAAATACATAACTAATTAAACCTATAAAAATAATAATAACACTTTAAAACAACTTCTAATGATGTTATTTAATTTCCATTAATCTTAAAAAGAAATTATTCTATAAATAAAAATTATTCAATACGTATCCTTCACATATATCTATCCTTCGGCTATCAATATCATCAACCATATTGATTACGCATAAAAAATAATAATAATTAGTACCGCACAAAGGAGATCGAGGAAAAATTGGTCGCATACTTAATTCAATCTCCACGCTTTGCATGGGTGTGGACACGTTTTTTTTATTCAGCAAGGACATACTTTCACCAGGTACGACAATGGCGGGAAATATTTCTTTTTTAAGGTAATGTAAGCTTTTAATTTGAATCTGAAATTGTATATAAAAGTCACCAGGCGATGTTAATAGGTCATTAGTTCTAATAAACTTCATCAATTACTAAACATGTTCGCTAAGGTAAGTTCATGATTCATTCAAACCATATTCTTCTCCTAATTTTCAACCTCGTAACATTTTTCTAACATCTTCTCCTTACATTTAATTTAAAACGTTTTGCTGTTCCCTAAGTTCATGAGTCATTTAAACCATATTCTTCTCCTAGCATTCAACCTTAACAATTTAAAACGTAAAATTGTTCACTAAGATTAGTTCATGATTCATTTCAAACCATATTCTTCTCCTGATATTCACCCCTAACAATTTAAAATGTAAAAATGATCACTAAGGTTAGTTCATGATTAATTCAAACCATATTCTTCTCCAAACATACAACCTTAACAATTTTAAAAGTTCTTTTCAGTTTACGATTTCAAGCATTTTCAGCTTTTAAACTCTAATTGTATCTCTTGTAACTCTTACTGTAAAACTAAACTCTTTATTGTATCTAAGTTATAATTATTGCACCTTATACAGTTTATCTCCTGCTGAAATACACATTGGTAATGGTACTTTAATGGTAATGATAATGGTAATTTTTAATGGTAATTTTCAATGATAATGGTAATTGAATTTAATTGCCATTTCAAAGCTTTTTATATTTTATTGTTGAGTAAAAAAATTCTTAAATTATAATTTTTAAATTTAAAGCCTTACTATGACATATTTCTTAATGAAAATGTGATTAATAAAATTTTTAACTATTTAAGACAGTAAAGTAAATTTTTGAAATGTCTGCAAAATATGAAATAAAAATGTTTCTAACTAATAAAAATACAAGTTAAAAATTGTTTAACTTATTTCATCTTTAAAAAAAAGTGTTATTTTTTAGTGGAAATTATAATTTAAATTTATTAATTTACAGTAGTAAATTTGCAAATTTCATAAATTAAAAATTTATTTTAGCGAAGTTCTTATTGAAAACGGGATTGCAAAAATTTCTTATTGCTTTTCAAAATAACCTGCATGTGTTAAATTATCATCAATTTGCTAAACGAAAATGCGAAAATGTTTGTAGCTAGTAAAAATGTGAATTAAAAATTTTTGAACTTTTTGAATTTTTTGCTTGAAAGTGCGTTATTATTTTCTTTAAATAAGAAGCATATTTCGAAGCAATAAATCAAATTTGTCCATTTTATCAAATTTGATTTCATTGTTATTGTTAATTTGAAAACGTTACAATTTTGTTTAATCTTCCACGTCCTACGGAAGTTCATACTATGTAACGGATTATGGAATAATAAATAATTTCTAAACATTTTAAAATTAATATTCGGATCGCGAAATTAAATTGATTAGTGATTTTAGAACAGTTTTGTTCAGTTTTCCTGATACCAATTTCGAACTCAAGAAAACTATTTTATTTTAAACGCAGAAGCATAACAGAATATTCAAAATTATCACATTCTGATATGTAATTATTTTTAAATAAAGCTATTGTGTTACTAATTCTCTTTTCCCCTTCAGGTTGTTGTTCTTTGCTTCACTGTGGTTGCTGTTCAAGCTTCCAACATTGTCAGCCATGTTGGTCTAGGTGCGCCATTAATCAGTTCTGGTCTCCATGGCATCGCTACTAAATCTGTCTTGGTCGCTCCTGCCAATATTGCTACTCAAAAGGCTGTCATCAACCACGTCGCCCCAGTTGCTCATGGTGCTCCCGTAGCTATTAGTTACGCTGGTCATGGTTTAGTTGCTGGACAAGGCATCGCTGCCGCTCCTGCTACCATTGCTACACAAAAGGCTGTCATCAACCACGTCGCCCCAGTTGCTCATAGCGCTCCCGTAGCAATTAGTTACGCTGGTCATGGTTTAGTTGCTGGACATGGCATTGCAGCCGCTCCTGCTACCATTGCGACACAAAAGGCTGTCATCAACCACGTCGCCCCAGTTGCTCATAGCGCTCCCGTAGCAATTAGTTACGCTGGTCATGGTTTAGTTGCTGGACATGGCATCGCTGCCGCTCCTGCTACCATTGCTACACAGAAGGCTGTCATCAACCACGTTGCCCCAGTTGCTCATGGTGCTCCCGTAGCAATTGGTTACGCTGGTCATGGCTTAGTTGCTGGACATGCCATTGTAGCCGCTCCTGCCACCATTGCTACACAAAAAGCTGTAATCAACCACGTTGCCCCAGTAGCTCATTATGCTCCAGCTAAAATAGGACACGGATTACTCGCTATGCCTGTTCTTGCTGTTAAAGGAATCCATGCCGTTCCCGCAACAGTTGCTACTCAAAAAGCTGTTGTTAACCATGTTGCTCTCGCCAATCATCATGTGGCCGCAGTCCCTGTTGCTGCTCCCGCTGCCATTGGATACGGTAGTCATGGACTCGTTGCTGGTCTCGGTCTTATCGGAGCTCCTTTAGCTTCAGGACATGGTTTGCTTTGATCTTCGTACGACCTTTGCTATAAAACTACTCATTTCATCTTAGTATTAGGAAAAGCTATTTTATACATTATTAATTTTTGAACATACTGTAAAATAGGACTATATAAATAAAATATTTATTTTTGAAAACAAAAAGCGCTTTATTCATTTTTATTTCTGGTGCTGCATAGTAATACGACTCGGAACAAATAATACTATTTGGGGATCACTTTCCGAAATTGCACAGTAAGTCTTTTTTAAGTAATTAACAAATAGCAAACATATATGAGTTATATTTTTTAGGTTACGCTTTGTTGAATTTGTATTTACATGAGAAAAAAACTTTACATTTAAATGATAACCGAGTTATGTATACACTTTACATATTTTTTTTTTCATTTGTATTTTTCAATAAGCAATATAGATTTTGATCACTTGGAAGTTAAAATTTTCAGAATTCGTAGTCGTGCTGTTTTAAGAAATACATGAATCGAAAGTGTTTCATTCCATATTTCTTAGTTATACGCACTAGAAAAGGCTCTAATCTTACAGACATAGCAGGGCTCTACAAGCCATTTGAAATAAAATAAAATAAAAAACTCTTTAATGATAATATATTACCAACACATTAATATTAAAATGACAGTGAGATTAAATACCATTAATTTGAGAATAGTTAAGCCACAAGATGTTCTTTAAAAACGTATTGTAAGTCTGACAGATATTCTGATTATAATTCTAGGATTATACCACATGCTAATGGAATATGGGAAGCATAATATGTTTTGTAATTTTAATGATTGGATTGAAATTTATTTATTTTATGCAACATTAGATATATTTCTGAAACATTTTTTACTTTTTACTCCATTGAAAATGAAACTACGAGTACATTGAAAAATTAGTAATGTAAACACACATAGTTGTAAAAGTAAATTCTGTAAAAGTTAAGTACCAACTGTTAAATATTTGTTAACTTTAAATAATAATAGACAAAATATTAATTAAATTATATCACAGCAAAACAAAGAGGGAATAAAGATTAAAACAAATAAGAAAATAAATAAAAAGTAGGTCAATAGAAGAGTTGAAATTGTACGATATGAATATTTGGAGAATTACTTTTTATAAACTATATTAATATCTCTTATTAAAACTTCTAAATAATTGTCGTAAAATGAGGTAACAGTTAAGCAAAGCAAGATGATTTTCACAAGGCATACACGTTTCTTTAAGTTATACGGCTTCTAGCTAACTCGTTATTATTTTGTGAAAAGTTTTCAAAAACATGAATTGTTAGAAGCGATTTAAATTTTAAAAAAATTAGAAGAATTCTTTTTAAATAATTGAAAACTTTTTTTACAACCAACGCAAATAAAAACTAAAAGGAACGATTAAAACTTAACTATAAGAAAAAAAACCATTATTTTATATTTTATATGTTCAAAAATTATGTAAATAAAATTTAGCGAGTTACTTTTGGTGAATATTTTTTTATCGAGTCTCTTGCCAGAAGAAACCATTAACTATATAAAAGCGGACATTATTTTCAGCTATAGCAATCAAAACAAATTGTAATAAATTTTAATTTTATTAATTTAGAACAAAACTTAAAACAGAAAATTTAACTAGAAAATAGTATATTGCACTTTCCGCCAATACAATGATGCGCGGTATTGTTCGGGTTTACCATCTGACAATAGAAAGTATTATAATATTAAAAACGTTTTTTTTAAAAAAAAGGAAGTTGTTTTTGCATTTCTTCAACTATTCTGTTCCATCAATGAAAAACTCTGTCAGATCATTCTCTTCATCTCCATTTTCGCCTTTTTTTATTAAGAATTGTAAACGTCATCACAGAGAATTAAAACATCATAAAATACAAATGATCTGATTGGTACAAATATGAATCACTCTTAATTAAAATCAATTTTTTTCTCAGCGAAGAGAAACAGTTGCTGATATTTCGAACAAATAAAATAACGGCAAAATAAGTGGCAACAGTATGTCTATTCAATTCGCCGTAAAGTTTACGGTTAAAAACATTTCTTTACCTTGTCGATTTTTTAACCATTTACAACTGGTAGGGTTAATAAAACGTGATTACAAAACTCGCTACAACTCGTGATACTGTCAAACTCCTGATTACGGTTTTGTAAATATTTACTTCCTAGCATGGTTTCAAAACCAAAGCAATGAAATTTAACTGTACGTTCGAGTTTAGTTAGGTTAGGTTTTTTCGTATTAGATAATGGGCATGGGAGTTGGGTTACAAAACTACAAAAAATGCATTTACTTAAAAAGATATTTTTGAATACATATAATGGTATATGAGTTTGTTTTAATCTTTATTTATTTTTCATTTCTGTTTCACTCGCGGACACAGTTTTTGTACTTTGGTTTTTCCCTTTTATTTTCCCTTTTGCCTTGGCAAAATAATATTATCTTCCTCACATTTGTTTGTTTTCCTCTCGTTCGTCTAACAAGTCTTGAGATTACTATATCTGAGCTCTCCTAAAATGCTGATTTTTATTATGATATTCATATTTTTTGAAGCAAAAGAAGTTATCATATTATTAAGTATTAACTGTTATGAACTTAGATACTACAACTTTAATCCTCTACTCTTCACGGAAAATAGAATTGTAAAACAAAATGAGTCACGATGCATATAAATTTTGAAATATTTATTGGCCAAATTATTACATAGTGAAAATAACATTTGCAAATTATAATTTTTTTTTTGTTCTACAATACATATTGTGAAACATTTTCCCAGTTATTCATCTTTTTATTTTGGTTTTCATAATTTTTTACTTTTTTTGTTAGAGACAAAGGGGGGACAATACGCAGACAATTTTTAATTTTTTTAAATTTTTTTGGTTGGTTTTTAAATTTAAATGTTCTTGTAGAACTTTGAATACTGTACAGAGCTATTGTCAGAATATAACTATTTTTATTGCTCTATGGATGCATCTTTAAAATATTTTTCCACTTTGAATCTATTTCTGAATATTTCATTGGTATTCTTTTTTTCTATTTTCGATCTGCTTCTGATTATTTTATTGATATTCTTCCTTCCTATTTTCAATCTGTTTCTGATAATTTCATTGATATTCTTTTTTCCACTTTCAATCTGTTTCTGATTATTTTATTGATATTTTTTTTTCTATTTTCGATCTGTTTCTGTTTATTTCATCGATATTCTTCTTTTCCATTTTATTTTTAGAGAAAATACGATGTCGTCAAGGCTGCAATTTTTCCTGTTAGGCTGCAATTTTTCCTGTCCTCCTCTTTTAAGCTTTTACTTCCTTCTTTCTCTTCAAACTTCAAGCTGTCTTTTTTTTTACGGCATAGGTAAAAAAATACCTACGACTGATCTAATATGCTGTTAACTGACTGTTTAAACGTTAGGTATACTACTACCATCAACGGTATACAACTACCCAAAACGCTTAGCAAATTTTTGAAGAAGTACTAATAAGTACTATTACTGTAAATTGTTGATTTAAATATCTTTTTAAAGGCTATGTTTCCGTAAAAACATATGCATGACACTAAATGTAGATGTCAGTTAGTTGTTTCAAATTTTGCAGATTGGTTCAAATTGCACTCCCAGAATCGGTTTTTGACGTTCTATTTTATTTTCTTCAATTTTGAACTTCTGTCATTCTATTGTAATCTATTGTAATTGGTTTCAAAAGTTGGTATTTCTATTGTAATTGGTTTCAAAAAGTAGCTCTTTACTGGTTTTGTACTAAATGTAGATGTAAATTGAATATTGTTCCATATTTTGTAGATTGGTCGAAATTACACTCCCAGAAACAGTTTTTGATATTCTATTTGGTTTTCTTCAATTTTAAACTTCTGTCATTCAGTTTATTTCTATTGTGTTGGATGGTTTTCAAAAAGTAGCTCCTTACTGGTTTCGTAATAAATGTAGATGTAAGTTCAATATTATTCCAAATTTGGCAGATTTGTTCAAATTGCACTTCCAGAAACAGCTTTTGACATTTTATTTTATTTTCTTCCATTTTTAAACTTCTGACATTCAGTTTATTTCTATTGTGATTGGTTTAAAAAAGTGGTATTTTACTGGTTTTTGTTCTAAAATTGCTCCCGTTCAAAAATATATTTTACCAGCATGAAAATTTAGAATTCACATTTAACCGGAAAGAAAACATTGAATTGCAGAAAGAAAAAATAACACTTAAGAAATTTAGCATCCCCGTTTTTGAGCTGGATCTTTTGTATTCTTGGATTTTTTTTGTCGTAAAACTTTCTTCAAAAGTCGCCACTTTCGCTTGATATAGTTCTTTTTAGGTGGAGTGAGTTCTTCAACACTCGATTCCTCTTCTCTCACGCTTAATGGTTCTAATTTTAGATCGTCTGGATCAATTTCGATGTTATATTCAGCTATTTGTTCGGCTGTTCTGGTGGTATCAAACAAACAACTCTGAATGTGTGAGTAATTGTTGTTTCTTAAGTCCTTCCATGTGTCAATATTAGAGTTCTCTTGGCTCCTAGAAGCTCTTCCCTCGCTCAGGTGTAGGGGTAACGGGGTGAGCTGTGAAACATTGTAGATGTCAGTTGAATTTTCATCATGTTTCATTTCGCCAGAGTCGATCTTATTCTCTATATTCATTTGGTCTACACTAGGTTCTCCATCCAGTTGTTGGGGGGAAAGTTGAAGAATATTGCAGTTGTTAGTCGCATTTTCTTCACATTCAAATTCAGTGGGTATATCAGAGTAGGTCTTGTTCTCTGTGTTCATTTCATTTATATGCTTAGCTCTTCTCTGATTCACTTCCTTCCGGATCAGGGCGAGCAGTGAAAGAAAGTAGGGGTTAGGTATGTTCTCTTCCCGTCCAATGGCAGAGTTGATGTTGTCCTCTGAATTCAGGTGATTTACGAAGTAAACTCTTTCCTCACTCAATTCTATTCGGAGTGGGACGAGCTGTGAAAAATTGGCGGTGTTTGGCACAATTTCTTCTGTTTCATCTTCTGTGGGTATGTCAAAGTTGGTCATGTTTCCTGTATTGGTCTCATTAACAATGCAAACTCTTCCCTCACTCAGTTCTTTTTGAAGTGGGGTGAGTGGTGAAAAATCGCTGGTGTTAGGCGCATTTTCCATAATTTCCTTTTCCTTGGAACAAATGTTGACCTGAGAAACATTGAAATTATCCGGTTCATTTTCTTCAAGTTTTAATTCTTCTGTGTCAGTCTGGATCTCGATAATCTTTTGATTAACTCTTCCCTCGCTTAATTCTGTTTGTAGCGGGGTGAGCTGCGTACTACTGCAGATGTTCGGTGCACTTGCTTCGAGTTCCATTTCTTTAAATTCATCATAGTCAGTTTTTTGTTCTTGATTCAATCGATGGGCATAAACTCTTCCCTGGCTCAATTCTGCCTCCTGCTGGGCGAGCTCTGAAATGTTGCAGATGGTGAATGCATTTTCATCAAGTTTCATTTCGTCCAGTTCGTCAAGATCGGTCTGGATCGCTTTATCCACTTGATTGAATGAAACTCTTCCCTCGCGGATATTATGCGTTGGCCGGGTGAGCTGAGAAATTTTGTCATTGTCCACTGTTTTTTTGGAATAATTTTTAAAGTAAACTTGTTAGTTAGGATGTAAAATAAAAATAAAATCTATTGCATATCTCTTTTTTTTAAAACATTTTAAGTATAATGATAAAAAAAATAAATCTAGCAATCGCAAATTCTGCTTATTTCGAATATTTCTTCCTTTTTTTATCTATAAGACTGATAACTTTTGTACGTGTATGGGCTCATAGAAATAAAAAAAAATCTCAATAATTTCATATTTTCAAAATCGAATTTGTGTGAGAAAACCTTAAACACGAAAAATTTGACCTTGCGTGGTTTTTCTTGCAAAATTAATTACCGTTAATATTTTCAAAATTGAAAATTTTGGAGACATAAAATTCCCACTTTTAATAAACAAGCTCTTTTCTAATTTTAATTTTTATTTCAAACTTTATTTGATTTATTTATGGCTATTTTTGCAATCTAAAAGGTTTTTTTCAGCAGAGACTTTTTTTTTTAGCGGAGACTTTTCAATTTATTAAATTTAGCACTCAATAAAGGAGAATAATATGATGAATTGTTTTCTCTTAATAAAATTATTAATACTTAATAGTGACAATCAAAGTAATTAGAGTAATTACCTTACAAAATAAGAAATTTTAAAACTAATTGAGTTTATTGATAACAAAAACTGATTACCGTGCTATTGCTTAGATACATTGCACTGTCATGAATTTTAGGTTGAACAATGATTTGGTTTGACAAATAAATTTAAGACTGTTTTTACATAAATTAATAAACATAATTTAAGCAAAAAAAAAAACAGTTTGGATTTAATTTTAAATACAATCATTGTCGAGGTAAAAAGGAATACATAATAATGATCATAAATTTAATAGTAGACAGTATAAATAAAAAAAAATGTATGAAGCAAAACACTAAGGAATGAGTTTTAAAGTTAATTATTAAGCAATAAATGGGTTCATAAATCTCGAATTCCGTTGAAATTTACTTCGGTTTTTCAGTTAGTCACAGATTTTTTTTAAATTTGAAGAAGATTTGCACCGTATTGATTTAACAAATATTTATTTTAATTTATAGGAATTTACAAACAATGCGTGGACATTGAAACAATTGATATATATTTAGTTGCTCAGCTGAATAATTGTTTTTATATGTTTAAAAATTAATATGCCTCAATAATTTTTTATCATTTGGCTTTTTCGAACTCTTTCTAGGCAAAATTTATACTTCTATAATCATTTCATTCCGAACATTACTTTTTAGGGTAATAATTCTGCTTGATTAGTAATTGACATTTACGATAAGTTATTGTATTTGATGTCCCACAATCATCATCCTGTTTTAGAATCCTGTTTAATCCTGTCGTCCTGTTTTAGAATCCTTGTCAAAGTAGAAATACATCAGCAAAAGAATTCAAAATTCGATATTTAAGCAGTACAGAATCGTAGACTTTAAGAAGATTTTTTTCAACTCGTTTTTTAAAAAAGCAAATATTCGAAACACAAAAACCTCTTTGATTGCTAGAAGGAACAAGAAGGTGTTTTTGGCATTTAATTTTCTATTCCTGACACCACAGACTGTGATGTTTTTTAGTCTCGCCTCTCTCTATAGTGATTAACCAAGTTTTTATTACATTTTTTCCTTTTTTCCTCTCCCTAAAATAATAACTTTTGTTTTCCACTGTAGTTATTTTTCACTTATATTTTGACCAATATTGCAAAACATATTTCATAGTCTGTCATTATGCTATTTAAAATTATGTCGTTATTCATACAACGCATTTAACCCAAGAGTGCTCCGCGGTTTTCTTAAGGACTTCATAACCCTACTAAGGAAAATTTCAAATGTAATGTTAATTTCTGTTTTAGTGTTAATTATTTAACTACAACGGAATCTGTTTTTTAAATAAAATAAAACTTTTTTATCTGTCATAAATTTTCAGTTAATTTCTTTACATTTAATATTTTTCTTCAATTCATTATGGTGAAACTTCAAACTTACCATGAATAATGCTATTTTCTTTAGTTCCAAAGCTTCTTAAAGAATGGCTTAGAGATTTAACACAATTATTTTTCATTCAAAAGATGTAAATGAGTTGCAATTAGATTGAGACAATTATAATTTTAAAAATAATGTCGATAAAATAGAAAAATATTCTACTTACAATTTTTTCCAGATGTAGCGGAAAATATTGGGCATGATTGCAGAAAAGTTGGTAATCGGTTGGTTAAAAGTTGGTAAAAGTTGGTATTCCAGAAAAATTGGTGACGCAGAAAAGTTGGTTCTGAAGAAAATGGACGAACTATATTGTTAGCTTGACTAACAAGGATTTGCCTCATTGTTAAACTTTGCTTGAAAATTTATCTCAAAAGAATATTAAGTTTCCATTGTTATTAACTTGAAATATATTTTAAACCAACAATACTTTTCTTCCTTTATTTATTTAAAATTTAAATTCAGGGAACTTAGAGCATGCAGAAAAATAATAACAAAAAAAGATAAATAAAATAAAATAAAATTTAATAATAAAATTAAAAAAAAAACGCTTTTGACGTTACTATAATTTAATTATATATGAACTTTTCTTTTTACAAACTCTTATTAAAAGTATTTTCCAGGAATTGCTACAAAATACTGTTTTTTTTTGTATCGCACTACTCACTGCACTAATTCTTTTAAAAAAATAGTGAACTATACTACAAACTACGGGAAAAAGTAACGATTTTTTATTACTAATTATCTTTAGAGAAAATAATTAGTAATAATATATATATATATATATATATAATGTTTAATTTACAAAAAAAAAGAATTGAATCATGAAAATTTTATATGTCTACNCATGGTAATTGATTTGAGTATTATATATATATATATATGAAGTCGTTTGAAGCCCTCCCCTCATCTTCACTTGTCAGAAGAGTAAATGCGGCCTGTGTACCAAAATGACCACATTACCATAAATCAGTGGTCAGTGGAGTGCTACAAGTAGCGAAACTACTGCAATCGTTACTTTTTTCCGTAGTTTGTAGTATAGTTCACTATTTTTTAAAAGAATTAGTGTAGTGAGTAGTGCGATACAAAAAAAAGCAGTATTTTGTAGCGATTCCTGGAAAATACTTTTAATGTTAGTTAAATAAAGATACAAAGTTTAAGCGTAAAAAAGTTTTCGAATCTGATTGGTGCAAATCCTTCGGGGGATCGTCAACGTATGTCATGAGAATGCCTGTGTGGCCTAGCGTTTATAAGATTTACATCTGATGCTCGGAAAAATCAGTGACAAATCGGTCAGGTTGTACCTGAGAAATCGAATATTAAATATCTGACTTTTTTAAAATTCAGTTTCACAGGAACTATATTGAAAATATAGAAAATTGTTTTCATGTCTGATTTCGTAACTTAAGATATCAACTGCATTACTTAATTGGCATATTTTCGGTCATCTCCTCGAGCCACTATGATTGAGTTCTCGAATATGAAGATCCGTTCATTAGATTAAAAGTTATTCAGAGAGGCACACTTTTTGCTTTTCATATTGTACTTCATTTCTTGAAGAATATAAAAAAGAAAAGCATAAAACAGCTATTGAGAAAAGCATAGAGTTTGAAAGTTTAAATAAAAAATTCATTAAAAGTGTTATAGAATAAAAAATCATTTAATGAAAACTTGAAATAAAACTTCTTGGTATCTCTTCATATTTAACCAAGCCGATTCACAATCATATTGATTATTGGCGAAGTTCTCCAGTTAAGTTTCTCTTTTAAAAGTAGCAAAGTAGTGACTACACTTCGAAAGTAGTTTGCAGTTGCTACATTTAAAATAAAGAAGCTGTAGTTAACTACAATCGTTATGAAATAGTTGTAATTAACTACAAAAATGTAGTTTTTCCGACCACTGACCATAATCATGCCGCTGATCAGAAAATTGTGAAACTTTAACCTCAATGATCCCTCTGGCCTATTTTTTTAAATTCATTTTACTAAGTCGCAATTTGAAAAATGTAATTGTCAATGGAAAGACTTGAGACGTGGTGGCTCTGGGAATAAAGCGCTCGCTTTCCAAAGAGATGACCCGGCTTCGAAAACCCGATTACTTAGTGACAATTTGAATAATATTTATTCAAAGTGATAGTCAAAGGATAGACTTCATTTGCTTAAAAAAATTTTTTTAGATGGCAAAAGTCGATATATTTCGAGGGCTCGCATTGTAGGTCTAAAAAGTAGGTCACCTTCATGTAAATGTTAGTTTGTTGTAGTTCATCTTACATTTTGAAAACTTCATAAGCAGATTACATCAGCGTTAAAGTACCCTGGAAAAACATTACATGTGAAACCAAACACGTAAAACGGTAAATACTTGATGGAAATACAGATGGAGATGAATGTGGAAATGCGAAGCGTTGAATTCATATAGGCGAAGGCGGATGTGGAACTGCTCGCTGATTAGTACCTCACCTATATATTGTTTTAGTAGTGTCAAAATGATGTGATTATAAAAATAACTTACATATTAAGAAAGAAATCTTTTGATTAAAAAATAACAATTTGAAATTACAGAATATGTAAGACATTTGGTATTATTTGAACGTATTTACTCTTTAAAAATATCTAATTTGTTATTAAATATTGATTAAGAAAAATACAGAATACTATTTGTCCTTTTTATCATCAGATTTAGACAAAACTTACTATGTTTATTATGTTACTTATTATTAACTTATTAACTTAATAATTTATCAAAACTTATTACGTTACTAACTACCAAGCTAATAAAAACGAGTTATGTTACTTATTCATTATAATTTGTTTTATTTCTTTTGTCATTGTAACAATAATTGACTGACATGCAGGAACTATATAGCAAAATTTAGGCGCTTGCACCGTTTTCGGTAATAAATAAGATTTTTTTTCTCTTTTACTTCAAAGATAGCAAAATGCATTTTATTTTACCTTAAAAGAAAAAAATTTTGTATGCATAAACCGCTTATTCCATTAAAAATTAATTTTAGCGTTAGTTAAACCAAGCGTTAAAGTCTTGCTACTGTTGAGCACATTTTCGTGGTTTTATTCTGCATAGAACGATGAGTATAATTAATTTAATAAAAAATTTCCAGTTAAATTGAAGATATGTTTATCCCAATACTTATTTTTTTAGTTAAATTCCAAAAATTTCTCTTTTTTAAATACATAAAAAATATCTGATTAATAAAAATTCAATGATCTACAAATTGTGGATGATAAACAGAAAAGTCTGGTAGAAATAATACAAAACTATAACTAATAACTAAAAAAGAAAGAAGAGTGAGAATTTTTTTTTCATTTAAAAAATTTTTTAAAACTAAATGTAATAACAATGACGTCATACCAAAAAGTTAACTTTGTCTAACTTAAATTGAAAACATCATAAAATACCTGTTTCAATGTTTATTATATTTCAAAATCTATGCCTAATGTATATACTTAACACTTCGATAATTATACAAACTTAGTTTCCTTCAAAAGGCCTCAAATTAGATCTCAGATTAGATTATAAACATATATTAAATGAAAATGACGAATTTAAAATTAACCAGTTATTCCTGCGGCAAAACAAATACAGTTTATTAATATCTTGTTAAGACCTTCAACAAGTTCTTTTTTGGAATATTTTTAACTTATCTGAAGCCCGTGCAACTTCTAGATAAAAATAGACTTTTTTATGCCTTTAAGGGTGGAGGTATTAGAAATGACTTCGTATCAAGGCCAAATTTTTTAATTTAGAAACTTGTTTCAATAATATTGTAAAGTCCAAACAAATAAAATAGAGTTTCTCTAAAAATCTATAAAAGAGCTCAAATTTAATGGCAGTATTTGGAATTACGTACAAACGATAACTAGGGAATAGAATAGCGAAATGTTCTCGAAGGTAAGATTTTGTCCTTTTAATCATCAGAATGTCAATTTTAAATTAAATTAAACATATTAAGAAATCGAATTAGTTTTCTCTAATAAATTTTTTTGACATTTAAGAAAAAATACACATTATAATCTATTTCATTCTGATAAATATTATTCTGAGCAATTTCACACAAGTATAAGGTAATATTCAAAAATCTTAAAACCCACTCACTGATAACAGAAAGTTATTCATTTTTAAAATTGGAATAGTCTTCAAACTCAAATATTTTGTTTAAAGTTATTTATTCTAAGTTTTTGTCTTTAAATCTGTTTTTCTCAATTTCAATGTTTTTCACCTGTTTCGCAAGATTACTCAACTACTAATAAACCTATTAAGCTAAAGCATGGTAATTGATTTGAGTATAGCATATTGCTTGAATTCACACTAGCATTTGAATGTTGGTAAACATTTTATATATTTTTCTTAGTCAAAATAATTTTTTTTTTAAAAATCCATAAAAGTTCTTCTTTCAATGTAAAAATTCTGTTTTTTTTAGTTCTTTTGAACTAGCATAATTTTAATAAAAGCATATTTGCCTGTTATAATAATACTTTAAAATATTAAATAATTTGCTTGTCATTATAGAAGTTTATACTTTATAAATTTTTCTTGGGCAAAATAATTTTTTTAATAAAAATCCATAAAATTCCTTCAATGTAAAAATTCTGTTTTATTTTTCTAGTTCTTATGCTAGTTCTGTTTCATTTTTTTACTTTTTTTGAACTAGCATAATTTTAATAAAGGCATATTTGCTTGATATAATAATAATTTAAAATATTAAATAACTTGCTTGTCATTATAAAAGTTATTCTAGTCATTAACCTGATTTTTATGCTTCTTATAGTACGAGCAAAACATCTCAAAAATTTTTCGCTCGAAACAATTCAAACAATAAAAATATTTTTGCGTTGTATCACAAAAATGTTTGCATTAAAATGATGCATCCTAAGAAATTCTGAATCCTAAGTTAAACTTTATATTAGTTTTAGAAGAATAAAAAAAAATTGTACTTGATGCTTTCTCGAAGGAATCTTAACTACCTATATTCCTTAAAAGAATTAGTTCCTGAAAAAGTGTTGTTTGTTTATGTAAATACAAACCAATATTGAAGGCTCGAAAAATATCAAAGTAGTTACTTACATTCCAGGACATGTTACTGTAAGAAATTATAATACCCGAATGAAACATTTAGCTGCCCAAAAGCTTTTTTGTGATTAATATTAATAAATATTAATTGAATATTATTATAAAATTAATAAATTACCGGTTAAATAGTTCCTGAGAAATTGAATTTTAAAACAGCCAGACATTTAAAATTCGATTTCTCAGGAACTATTGAACCGATTTCGATAAAATTTCGTAATCTGCCTACTAATAATAAATTCTTTAAAACGATGAAAAATTTGTATACCTTCCAATTCCAAAAATGTTCCACTATTATTGAATAAAGCAATAAATAATTATTAGAAATTACTTTTGTGTGGAATTAACTTCGGATAAACGCATTTTATAATAGTGGGCAAAATTTCTTAAATTCTCTTAAAAAAAGTCCTCGAGATATGTTGAAATACGCAAATAGTAAAATTTATATTAAGGGGTCTAAAACTTTCAACTGCTCTCCTGACCAAACTATTGAGACTATATATCCCGGGCTACCTCCTATATTTTGGTAGCATAGAATCCACCGAAAAAAAGGATACATTTATTCAGAGAAAATACGTTTTTGTGTCTAATTTTGTACTAGTTGATGGAAAGCCAATCATTAAACCAGAAGTTAGTTTGGGTGATTCGTTTATTTTTTGCCCACTGTACATATTACTAATTCGTTGACAATAAATGACATATACAGTCATAGACCTAGATCAATATTTTTATTTAAAGTATAAATTAAGGTAACAGAAGGATTGCGTTTTTTTTAAAATAAGAATTATTAACCAGATTCAAACATTGATGGCGTAAATGTAAATTATTATTATTAACTAAATATAAATATCCAAAACAGTAAGATATTATCTGCAAGTGCATGATTTTTATTACAAAAAATAATAATAAATATTTGTTATTATTTTTTTATGTACAATGATTGTTATAATCTGAAGGGAATTTTTGTATACACCTTTTCACATTATGAACTGAATTTTTTACACATTGAATTTTTACATTTATCTAAAGTAAGAATGCGAGAATTTCTCTATTGATATTTCGAGGTTTATATCGAAAAGGGTGTTAGTTGCTTTTAAATGAGTTAGTTGCTTTTTACAACATAAAATAGCCAAGACTATGATTGGTTAAACAAAATTTTAAGTACTACTCTGATTGGAGCAGCTTGTCATTCCATTAAGTTTACTTCAATCTTATATACTCATTCAAATTCCATCTCACAGTCAGGTAATTTTTTTTTGGTACCAAATTGAACTAAAATATTATTGAAAATATTTAAACCATCTCAAAGAAAAGTTCTTATCTATTTTTCTTTCTTAATCTTGATATTTGTTATTTTTTTTTTTGTGATATTTTTTTGTGTGTTCTAACGCTTTCACAGAAATCTTTCAGCTTCCCAACGCTAGGTTTTTATGGTATCGATCGATATCTTGGTNGAATTTACAAATGTTATTTTAAACTATCAGTATTGTAATAAAAATTAACACTATCAGTATATATATATAAATATATATATATATATTTATATATATATATTACTACTGAGCTACTATTATTCATATATTCATATTCTCATATATGAAATATGAAATTTTACAGCCGCTTGCTCTAAGATCTAATATTATACTACTAAAAGAACTTTGTTTTTAAAATTTTAATAAATAGCATTGCTGTTAGAATTTTAAAATGGCTTTGCATTTGCATTGGCTGTTTTGTATTTTTTAAAAATTCAATTGAATTTCAAAATGTCATCTTCCTGGTATGTCACAAGCAATATTTCCAATAATAACTAGCTTCAAAACTTCCCATTAATTTTGCAATACCTAATTTTTTTTATCTCAACCTTTGTAAGCATTTCTAGAATATACGCAGAGGGTATTATTTACAAATACTTTGTTCAAAATAATTTTTTTTGGCAATAATTTGTTTGTCACATGAAAATCTGTCATTTTCCTGACTACTAATATTTTGTGATTTATAACCAAAATAGATAGTGTCAACTATCAATATCTTATGTTAATAGATAGGTTAGAATACTATCCTATCTGAACATGTCTTATTACATGAATAAAGAACCAACTTTCTGGTTCAAAATCTATTTCAAACAATTTTTCAAGGTTAGAAGATTTTTATGATGTCCTTTTCCTGTCATCTTGAAATCATTAATTACATAGGTTGATATGAGTTATTTCAAGAAATCCTGTTGTTTTCTGCCGAATGTAAACGTCTTAGGCCAAATAAATTTAAGTTAAATGCTATAAAGTGGCGAATTTGTCATTATCCTGGCTTCTGAATCACTGGACATTGACGTGTTACCAGAAAATTTTATAAATAGTATACTGTAAAGAGGGAAAGCAAATATTAACTTAATACCAAGTTTAAACGAGATTGTAATATGCTTGAATTTAATCAAAGTTATTTATTTATTTAAAGATTGATTATTATACACAATTTTATTCTGCACGTATCAGCAACAAAAACTTTTTTGATTCTTTCTACAGTGGATGAAATAATTAATTTAAGTAATTCATAGTTCATCTGACATAAAGGCTAAGTTGAATTACTTACTATTAGCTTAAAAACGCTGTTTCTTAAACTTCTGAGATAATATGTCATTTTCCTGGAATTCAAAACTTGGTGAATTTCTATTTTATTTTTTTTTCTTGATCAAATGCTAATAAACTGCTCTGCTGTCTGTAAGATATTAATAAATGTAACTAAATAAGTACACAAAAAAATTAGATTATTTCGAAGACTTTAAATTTGAAGAAATTTTATGTTCCGAATTGTCATGTTTGCAAAGAATCACCCATATACTATTGTAAAAGACCGGGATTCGATCCTCAGTCAAAACTAGAGAAGCTCATACAACTTCCGATCGAGATGGATGCAGGCTTGTCTAGAAAGAATATCTGACATTATGCGCAGCTCTAACCACATTGCAGCAATCATGTCGTCGGTAACGAAATTGTGCAAACCATAATTTCCATGATCTTCTGACCAGCTCTGAAAAAGTCCAATTGCAACTGGGGACAACACTGCGACAACCACCTACGCTCTGAAAAAAGTATTACTGAACGAATTGTCACTGTAATAACGAAACTGTATTTTTTCCTGCTTAAAACGACAGTGTGAGGCTTGTATATCATTGAAAATTTATAATCTTGCTTTCTGTTTCTTATCCGATTAAAAAAAACATATTTTAAAGCTCTCGAGACAGATGGGAATTATACATGATCTTGCCTTTGCATAATAACTTTTAAATGATAATTATCTTCGTGTTATTTTAATATACCTTTATATCAAATGCCATTTTACTTGCTCAGGAGTTATATACAAAACATGAAAATTCTCTTCATTTGTGCAGCTGAATAGTATACTTTACTTTAATATTCCAGATAATGAAGATACTACTATTCTTTCTGTTCAATTTTCTGTTTCTCTTGGAGGTGTCGCCCGCTGCTGTGATGGTTTCGGGAGGTGGTGGAGATTTTGATGGAATATCAATTGGTCCTGTGCCCGTCCCATCGGCATCCGTACCCGCAATAACCATTTTAACTGTTCCAAGAAAGACGTCATACGGAAAATTTAATCATTGGCATTAAAAAGCTTGATTGCTTATGCATGTGCATCGTGTAGACTCTGTTGCGAAAAAGCAAAGTAACAGTGAACTACACATAATTTTAAAAAAGTGAACTACTTGTTTACCGATATGTATCAAACAATATATCTATCAATGAATGGTTTTCTAATTCTTGTAAATGCATACTTTAAACTTTCTTGGTGATTGTAAACATTTAAAAAATAAATTTGTAAAAATACATAAATTCATAAAATAGTGGTTTTATTTTAAAATGAGCAAAGTTTGAATGTCTTATTATTAAATTAAGTTGTAAAAATATTAATTTTGATAAAAAAAAATTCTTACAGAATACCTCGAAATTCATGGTACATGCGTTAGAGATGATAGAAGGCTACTAGACAGACACAAATCACCATACAATCCATGATTCGAACGCAAGTCGTACGAGCTAGACGGTGCGGGCTTCAATTTTAAGCAGTTCTGGTGAGGGAGGACATAGTGTTGTTTCATTTCATTTTGTTGAATAAAATGATCATTTGATCATTTTCTTTTTATTCAATATCTGTCTGTCTTGTTATCCATCATTTTGTGATACAGCATGTTTCGTACTCTAGTGCTTTACGACTTGCGTTCCAACCATGGATTGTATGGTGATTTTTGATTGTCTAGTAGCCTTCTATCACTCCCTAATGTATGTACCATGAGTTTTGGAACACCCTGCATATTTCTTTTCAGCTAAAAGGTATTTTCCAACCAAATTTTAAATAAAAGAAGCAGAGTCTATCATTTCCATGTTAAGTTTTAATTTTCCAGCAGCCTTTCTAAATATAAAAAAGCGTGTCCTATTGATAAAAGCTACATTATCAAAAGGATTTAGAATTTCAGTTTTTCTAACCCTCATGTTCGATTAAGTAACTTCTGAAGTAACTGAGAATGAATAATTCGAGGAATCCAAGCCGGATTTTAAGTAATAATAAGCATTTATAGTTTGTAGAAATAATCGCAGAAATTCGCGCCGCTTTTTTGGTAACATTTCAGAACAAACTACATTTTCAACAAACTACAAGTTAGTGGTAGTGAAAACTTATATATAAAATTCAATTTAGTTCCAGTCATTTTGTTTACCTCTGGCGCCCAATTTAAACATAAGAAACAGGGCCAGTTATTTCATGGTGATTCCTTTCATGTAATTTCAGGAACAAAAGGATTAAGCTGCTGTCTGATCCTCGTGTGCAACAACTGTCTAAAATGCCTGTTTGAAACTGAACTACTAGACCAGTTCTTTCGAAACTGCTACAATTATTCTAATCCCAAAGCCACAAAGGGATTTAACTTCTTTTTCACGCTATTGAACTACAGGCCTATCACTCAATTATTTACAGTGCTCCAAAAAACAGACCACCTTGAATAACTTTTTACTTGTTAATCGGATCTTCACGTCTTAGGACTCCATCTTAATGATTTTTAAGGGGGTGACTTCAGGTATGCTAATTAATTAATGCAGACGATATTTAAATTTACGAAATCAGATACAAAATTGTACGTTCTCTGAATAAGTATACCTTTTTTTTCGACAGCTTTGGATTTATGACCCCCCCCCCCCCCANCCCCCCCCCCAAAGATAGAGGGTCGCCACAATCTGGAAAATGTGGTCCCGACAGTTTGGTCAGAAGAGCTATCCGAAGTTTGAGCCCCCTAATGCTAAATTTATTTTTTGCGTATCTCGCCTTAATCTCGAGAACTTTTAATGCCAATTAAAAGAACTTATAAACACAATTGTAAAATTCGTTTATCCGAAGATAACTCCATGCAAAAAATAACTTTTAGTAAATATTTTATATTTAATATAGAAAAAATTTTATTTAATAATAGTCGAAACAATTTCGCAGGAACTATTCAATCAATTTCATTCGATTTTTTTTAATATTGCTATGTAAATTTACATGCTTTAAAATAATGTAAAAAAAATCGTATGCCACACAATTCAATTTTTTTTTCGAGTATTATTATATAAATTTTTTATATAAAATATTAAAAATAATAAATATTTACTAATATTTATTTTCTGCTTGACATTATCATTTGATAAACGAATTTTATAATTCTGCGCAAAAAATTCTTTAATTCGCTTAAAAAGTTTCGAGATATGGCGAAATGCGCAAAAAATAAAATTAACATTAGGGGGTCTAAACTTTTGATCGCTATCCTGACTAAACTATGGGGATTATATTTCGCAGATTGCGACTACCTCCTATATTTTGGAGGTTAGAAATTTGAATCCATTGAAACAAAATTGTGTAAATTGTGAGAGACTACGTGTTTGTGTCTTCTTTTATGACTTAAAATATCGTCTGTAATAAATTAGTATATTTGAGGTCATCCCCTCAGAAGGAGTCCTAGAACGTGAAGGTTGGCGAGCACCAGCGAGCAGGGGGCGAAGCCTCCTAGTACTTAATTAATTAACAAACGTTTTCGATTTAAAATTAAATCGATGTTTTTAAACAATATGTTGGTATTTATTGAACTTCTAATAATCAAATAAAATGAACATCTACCTCATATTCGGTATAGAAGTCGATCTTTCAAAATCCCAAAAATTTACATAAATACTCCTGTTATAAAGTCGGATATACGTTGATCGTGAAATTTCGATGTGTTATACTCATTGCGATAAATATGAATAACTCATTATCAATTTACGCATTCCTCAAACTTGTTTTAAATGTTATGTGGTGAACCACCTTCTCACCAGATGGCGATGAACTCTGCTCGCCTGGTGGCAGTGCAAAAATTTTCCCTCAAGGAAATGACTTTTCTATAAGATGGCAACATCTCTTGTGTTCAAACCTTAGGTTCAAGAATCAAGAATCAAGAAGGTTAGGTTCAAGAAGGCAACAGGTCAATTTACAAACATTCATTCCGGCTTGCTGATCGGTGAACTTACACGTTTTTTGAAATGCTGCTGTCGCTAATCCTGTCTGTCTTTCTACGTTGTAACTTAATATAATTTCTTTTATTTTTTATTGTGATTAAACTGTGTTGATTGTTAATTTTTATTGAATTAATTTATTTAATATTTTTTTACACATAAAGGTTTTTATTTTTAGAAACAATGCTTTAAATTACGTTTTAATAAGAGAAGTTAACATAATTCATTCAAGAGCATTTCAAAACTGTAACACAATAAAAAACTTTTTAAAACATGCTATGGAAGACGTAGAAAATATTCTGTCATATCATCATGTATATCAGAACATATTCTATGCCGGATTCAATAACGTTAACAGTGTCGTCATAAGGATCCCACTCTGCAATGGTTTCTACTTCCTCCTTATCTTCTACAATCGCATTAGAATTAGAAATCTGATGGCGCGTGAGTTTAATTTATTCTTAGCTACATACTCGAGAAACATACTCAGTATTTTCATACTACATCCTCAATATTTTCTACCATCATTTTAAGCACAGGTCTAAGAAGCTTTAACACTAGGTTTACGGACGTTTCTTATGTACCTATCTCTACGAACACATGTCAATTTGACGCATGAACGAATACATCACTAGGCTTACGGACGTTTCTTATATACCTATCTCTACGAACACATGCCAATTTGACGCATGAACGAATACGTCACTAGGTTTACGGACGTTTCTTATATACCTATCTCTAAGAACACGCGTCAATATGACACATGAAAGAATACATATAATTGTGATTCTTAATTTAATAAATTCAATTTAGTAGATTTTAATCCTCCGCTATTTCTAAATAATTCATAGACTTATATAATTCACCACTTTATATTAGAAAAATTTACTTAGTAGTTATTTACCGTTTTTTTTAATTATTTTGGCGTGTCCGAAGCAATTGGTATGGTATCTCTGCACTTAGAAAGCAATGCAATTATATACTATAAACAATGAAGATATGAGATATATATTTATGAAATATTCTAGTATTTAATGTTTCAATACTCGAACTAAGCAACTGAAACCTTCAAAATCTGACATTAATTGACATTCTGCTTTTGTTCTTTCTATTATTGCTTATCGGCAACAGTTGTTTATCGCTCGCGTTATTTGAGATAACGAATCGAAGTATTGTCGGTACATTCCTATTTATTATTGATGTGATAATTGCTTGTTTTGTCTAAATTAAGATCGCGTCAAATTGACGCATATCCGTAGAGATAGGTATACCACATACAGAATTTCAACGCTTTTGAAGAAAATAGCCTTCAATATATATTTACTTCAATCAATGGTTAAAAATCATTACAAGAGATAAAACAAAAATGCAAACGTGTTTTATAATTTTCCTTACAAAACTCGAAATGCGTCAAATGACGCGTCCCGTAAACCTAGAGTTAATCACATATCTAAGAAGCTTCAAAAAAGGAGTATGTGGTTAAAAGTAACGCGCAGGAAATCCATGTCATCCAAAATAAACTGCTGCTTCTCTCAGTAGTTGTAATGCGTAGCCGAATTACATTCAGGGCCGTTGCTCACTCCTAAGTATAATATGGGTCTGGTTCATTTCATCAACAATCACTTCATCGACAGGCCATTTCATCGACACCACTTCATCGACAGGCTATTTCATTGACTAGGTCATTTCGTCGACAGGCCGTTTCCTCGACAGGGTTGTTTAGTCGACAAGCCATTTCATCGACAGGGTCATTTCGTCGACAGGGTCATTTCGTCGACAGGGTCATTTCGTCGACAAGTCATTTCGTCGACAGGGTCATTTCGTCGACA
>NC_092209.1:32569778-32580099 GCF_043381705.1 Parasteatoda tepidariorum | reverse complement strand
TTTTAAAATCAGGGATTCTAAATTTAACTTAACTTATCTTTATAAAAGAATATGTAGATAAAAAAAGTGTCGATATATGCCTTCATTTTTCTTAATAGTTAAAGTTAAAACTGAACTTTTTAAAATAAAGTATTTATCGTGTCATTTTCACCAACTAGCAAAACATTTTCATAAGTTTAAAATGGTATTTTTTTTTAATATAATAACCAATAAAGTTTTTTTTGAACTATGTTTTGAACGGAAATAATGTGTTAATTACGTAAAGTTTGAAGGCTAATAACCAGAAAAAGTATAATTTATTTTTACAAAGAGAAAGATGCAAAGTTATCATATCTTTGCTTGCGATCTCCGAGATCTGTGGACACAGTGACGTCATGAGGAGGGAAATCGTAGCTTCAGCTCTAAGAGCGGAGTGAACTAGCCCTTCTATTCTCTTTAGCCCTGACTCTATAATACCTAATGATAACTCCTTGAAGCTATTTTTTTTTTAAACTGACAAATACAGCTAATACAGTTATTCTGTTTATTATAAAAATTTTTTAAACTAAAATTAAAAGTTAATATATTTTTTTTAGCAATAGCTATTATTTACTCGATTTTGTAATTTAACAAAATTGCATATAAGTTTAATTTAAAAATGAAAATATTAATTTCATGCTTTAAATCAATTCATTTATATTATTATTCATGTTTCAGTATTTTTATGAACTTAATAAGCTTAAATACAGTTGAGTTACTTTTTAAAAATAAATGTACAGAGCTCAAATTAAAGAAAAAAACAAAAAAAAAATGGTCCATCCTGTATAACTTTTGATGTAATGATTGGATCTTCACGTTCTAGAACTCAATCTTAATGTTTTGAGGAGGATAATCACAAGTGTGTCAAATAATTAGTGCAGGCGATATTTTAAGTTGCAAAATCATACAATAAAACGTACTTCCTTTGAATAAACATATCGTTTTTTCGAAATATTTGGATACCCCCAAAATATAGAATATAGCTGCAATTAAATAATAAAAAATAATGAATATTTGCTAAAAACTATTTTTTTTATGTAATTAACTTTGGATGGATTGAAGAATTTTATAACTATGTGCGAAATTTTCTCAATTCGCTTAAAAAAATCTCGAGTTATGTTGAAATACGCAAAACCAATTGTGTGAGTTCAAACTTTGGGCCACCTTCGACCAAACTATTGAAACTATATTTCCCAGATTGCGGCTACCCCTTTAAGGGTCAAGAATCTGAATCCATCTAAAAAAGGTATATATATATTCAGAGAAAGTGCGTTTATATGTCTGATTCCGCAACTTAAATTATCATTTGCACTAATTATTTAACATATTTATTAGGAATTATCAGACTGGAACATGGATATCCGATCATTATATCAAAAGTTATTCAGGGTGGACCATTTTTTTTTTTTGCGCTTCGTTCGAGTTGAATTTTCACAATGTTTATAATAAAATTTAGACGATTATTTTATTCCATGCATGTTAGAAAGTACTCAAAATGCACCAGCTTTATGTTCAGTTTTTCAATTAAATCACACTTGATTACTAACTGCAAATCATTGTAAGGATCGCATGAAATAATGTAATTTTAAACAGAACATCAATTGTTGATTAAAAGTTCTTAGTATAGAACAAATTGAAATTGAATTTGATGGAATGTTGAATATTACAATGTGTATATTTTATTTTAAGACATTGGAAAAGCTATATTTATTATTTTCTTTAAGCTTCAACAATTAGTAAAATCTAAAATTTTTGTTTACCTTCTTAACATAATTTCATGTAACCTCGTACTATTGTTTCAATAAATTATGCATGCTTTCACCCAGAATGAAATTGTTTTATTCAAAAACATTGTAACCAATTAAGCATTGTCAATTAATAACAACAGCTGTAAAAGTGAAGCCATGATAAAACTTCTTTTAGGAAAAATGGTTTTTGTTTAAATTCTATCGAATGTGAAATTGAGCCTTTTACTGTACAAATCGTTTAACTTCACTTTTTGAAAAGTTTTAAGCGTATAAAAGAACGCTATACCATGGGAGAAACTTTTCATGGCAATTTCTGATTTTCCTTCATTTGTCTTTTAAAATTTAAAGTTAAGAGAAAAATGAGTTCAGGTGTACCTTGAGTTAATCATGAATTTTTCAAATATTAAAATATTTTCAGAGCGTTTTTTTATTAGATAACTACTCCACTCCGTAATTCTAAGTAATCCTCTCATTATTTGTTTACATTTTGGTATTTTTTTTAAATGAAATTTTTTGATTTTTTCTGGATTTATTTGAATTAACTTTTTTCGAAACTTTAAATTTAAGATTACTTTTGCAGGTGAAAGAGAATTCGCCATGAAGTGGTATAAGTTCCTCTTAAGTATCAGCAAAGCACTGCACCTTATTATTTTTCAAAAATATAAACATCTGCAAATATGATAGTCTTTGTATATAGATATTAGTGATGTGTGTCACATAGGCGCAATTTTTGGGAGGAAGAAATTAAATTATACAGTCACAATTGTTCTCTAAATTTCACAGATAAGAAAAAAAAAAACTTAAATGTCCTGAATGCCTGCAAAAAGATTATTTATTTATTTATTTTTATCTCTTTCTTGATTTTAACTTTAATAAATTTAAATCAATGAAAATTTTCACATCTCATGTGTAGCACCAAGACAAAGTTCAGTGTAATCAAAAGGATATACAAATGGAGACAAAATCCCTCAATTGAACTCCTCCCATTTAACACCTGATATTATTACATGTATTAATATTTAGTGTTAATATTAATAAATGTATATTAATATAACATAATATGATATAATGATATTAATATGATAACATTAGAAAACCAAGAAAATCTAACGTTTTCTTGCATAACTTTCGAATGTTGAAAAGGTTGCTGTTTTTTCTGGATAATGTTAGATTTTATAGAAGCTAACATTATCTAGCGTTTGTCGTAATACTATTTTGCAATGACTTCGATGCTTTATTATATTATATTTTATATTGTTTGTTATTATCTTGCATCGATTTTTGATTTTGGAATAAACAAGGGGAAAATTTGGATGACATTAGAATACTTCGGTTATTTAATTTTCTGTATTGTGAAACAATAAAACATGGAAAAATAATTTTTAAATACCATTCCACGCATTATTTATTTTGTTAAAATAGGGAAATACTGAAATAAAATTATATTTCCGAATTCCGCTACCATCTATTTTCCTTCTGCCACTCCAAATTATATTTTGTGTCCAGCTAATTTTTATGAATGAAATTTTAAAATTTAACTGAGTAGCTTATCTTTTGATAATTTTATTTCTTTTCTTTATTCAAAGAGTTTTCTAGTAAATTTTATATGATTAATCATTTTTGAATGTTTATTCTTAATTTTATATGTATTCTTAATTTTATATGTATTCTTAATTTTATATGTATTCTTAATTTTTTTTCAAATGAGTCAATTTTTTCGAAATCTCAATTGAACTGTTAGTTTATAAAATATATTTTATAAAAGTCATTGCTCATGTCACCTCTCATTTTTATCTAGACATTTGTAATGTCACAATTACAAATGTCAAAATAAAAATGATTAAATCATCAAATTGTAAAAGAAAAAGCTGAAAGAATAGCTGAAAAGTTATATTTTCGTTTAAATTGAGTTGAAATTTTAATATTAAAAAATTATTTTTTTTGTTCTTACCATCTTAAAATATAATTTTATGTCATTATTTATGTCCTTTACTTACTTACAGTCTTTATTTTAATTATTATTTAACTTGCTCTGTATACTAAAATGAACTTGATTATAATAATTCCTTCGCTAAAATTTTCTATGCGCTAAAATTTTTTATGTTTATCTGCAACATCATCATCATCATTAGTTAAAATTTGTCCGAAAATTCTTTTATATTGTAATTTTTTGACAATATAAATACTTGATCTAGAAATACGGTTATTTTTTTCAAACTAGTTCCTTTAAGACATCAAGCTAATCTCAGCATTTGAGTTCTTTTCAAACCATATTTGAACAAAATAATAATTTTTGAAGTCTAATAAGTTTAAATTTTCTGATTATTATATTTTATAAGTAAATTATAGTTCATTATTTTTATTTTATATCAAAGCTATTTTAATCTAACTTAGCTTAAACAGAAATAAATTATTAGGGCATAATATTTGCTGCCATTCAAAGATGTTGTTTAAGATGTATTTTTATATTTGGATTTGGTTCACAAATCTTATTAATATTGCTAATTGTTACAACTTAATTGTAACACAGTTTTCCAATAGTTGATCCAACCAATTTCACGAACTGTATAGAACACTTTATGATGTCATTAGCTCAGTGAACTATGCTTCCAATATTTCGACATCATTATCCAATAATCATTTCTACTTGAGCACAAACTCACTATGCATAATAAGCCTATACAGGTGCATGAATTGTGAACGCCCTACCATGTAAGGGAAAGCAGAGCCATCTAGGTACATCAAGCAACCATGCGAAGGAGAGCAGAGCCATCTATGCACTGACACCACATAGCTGAAGGAGAAGTGTTTTGACTTTTCTTATAAGAAGATGGCAACTGATTGAAAAAAGGTTCTGGCCGGTACTTTTAGGAGGCAGAAGTGGTTCGAAGGTTGTGGAGTATTGTGAGCGGGCTTCGGCCCCCAAGCTCTTAAATTGTTTTGCTTCGAGTAAGAGATAGTATGGAGTGCTAGGTGATTGTGGATATAGTTTTTTTTTGAATGATCGGAATTCATCCGACGTTTAGTGTTTCAGACACTAATTTAGTCTTTATATTGAAGCTGAAGTTGAACCAATTCCTTGCCTTATCTGTTCATGCAGAAATTAAGCCCGTTGCTATTTACTCGGGGGAGGAGAATTGTTCGTAAAATGCTCGCAGCGGTTCACATAAAGTAAAATAATAGAGATCCTCAATAAGGGAAAGAATTTTTTATAAAATAATTTATAATATTAGTGTGTTACTATTAACAATGCTTTTCTGACAAAAAAAAAAATTTGAAAATTTCATGCGTTTAAGCCAGAATGTCACGAAAGTTTTCGTGATTTCCAAATTCGATGAACTTCAGGAATTTTTGAGCTAATTAATTTCCAAAATTTCTCAGTTTCTACATAATACGTAGTAGCTTATTACATATAAACAGAGATGCAAACTGCTCCGCTTTCTGAAAATGTTTTAATAGATTGATTAATAGCGAATTAAAACATCACATTGGAGTATTCATTGAAAAGCTGCATATTTGTGTAGTAGTGGGCGTTACTTTTCATACTTAGTAGCAATACTCCATTTCTACTTAACTCCTAAAATCTCAGGCGGAATGTTGGAGTAGAAGATTATAATATGGCATAAAAAAATATCTAGCATATCATTTTACGGAGTCTAATTTTGCACTCATTGAAACGAAGCCTCTCAGTAAAAAATTGTTCTTTATTTAATAAAAATTTTGATTTGACTACCATTTTTTTAAAAATAAAATAGTTACAATATGTTTTCGTAAATTATTGTAGTTAAGTTAGTATACATTCGTAAAAATAGAACATTTTAGCGAGAACGAGAATTGATTGACGCATTAACCCTCTCTCCCCTTAAGCAAGGAGGGAAGCTAAGTTACTCTAGAACAGTGTTTCCCAAAGTGTGGTACGCGTACCCCCAGGGGTACGGGAACAGTTTAGTGGGGGTACGCGTTCTAATGTGAAATATCTTGCAACAAACGAAAATTTCATTTAAAAACAAAGCTAGCCATGAAAATTTACGATTGCGTATTTTTCTTTTGGCTAGTTTTGCAGAGTTAACAGTTAATAATTAGTGGTGGCAACAGCCAGTCGAGATTTTTTACTTTTGTGCAATTTTTTTATTAGTGGTACGCAGCGTTACGAAAGATTTAGGAAGGGTACACAGAAGTCATAAGTTTGGGAAACACTGCTCTAGAAGATAGATTTATTTAACCCTTTCGCGCCGACTGTCACAAATATGTACATGGGTGAAAGCCCTTATATAGCAAGACGGAAAAGAGAAAAACCTGGTACGTAAAACATTTCATTCCAGCATTTTTTTTCGAAAGAAATGAAATATCTGTAACTACCAAGATTTCTTTTATAATTCTGGCATATATATAAAACTACTTCTTTTCTAAGATAAAGTAGATATTGTTGAAAAATTTAAAAAAAAGAATAAGTAAACTCCTCCCCAAAACTAGCTATAACTGAAATGGTTTTTCTACCAGCCTTTCCTCTTTTCCGTCTCGCTTTCACCCCTGATAAAACCGTATCAATCCAGAGCAGGGTAAAATTATAAAACTGGTAACCTTCCAAAGTAGTTCCTTAGCAATTTATTTGTGGGCGTGGTTATAATAGTTTGATTTATTTAATTCACCATTTCTTAGTTCTAAATAAAAATATTTAGTTATACTTTGATCTAACATTGATAATAGCTATGATTAAGCTAACAGTAATTAAAGTAAAGGCAAAGTAAGTCTGTCAAATTAGCAACGCCTACATTTAAGTTACCGTTTTTTATTTACTTACATTCTGATTTTGTACGAATGGTTTTATGAATTACCCGATCCCCAAGGGGTTAAGGGAGACGTTGAACTATTCATTCGGTATATTATACGGGTCGCATTCATTTCATCGACAATCACTTCCTCGACACACCATTTCATCGACACCACTTCATCGACAGGCCGTTTCATCGACTAGGTCATTTCGTCGACAGGCCGTTTCCTCGACAGGGTTGTTTCGTAGACAGGCCATTTCGTCGACAGGGTCATTTCGTCGACAAGTCATTTCGTCGACAGGGTCATTTCGTCGACAGGGTCATTTCGTCGACAGGGTCATTTCGTCGACAGGGTCATTACGTCGACAGGATCATTTCGTCGACAAGTCATTTCGTCGACAGGGTCACTTCGTCGACAAGTCGTTTCGTCGACAGGGTCTTTTCATCGACAGGATCATTTCATTGACAGGATCATTTCGTAAACAGAGTCATTTCGTCGACAAGTCATTTCATCGACAGGGTCATTTCGTCGATAAGTCATTTCGTCGACAGGATCATTTCGTCGACATGGTCATTTCGTCGACAGGGTCATTTCATGGACAGGGTCATTTCGTCGACAGGGTCATCTCGTCGACAAGTCATTTCATCGACAAGGTCATTTCATCGACAGGGTCATTTCGTCGACAGGGTCATTTCGTCGACAGGGTCATTTCATCGACAAGGTAATTTCATCGACAAGGTAATTTCATCGACAGGGTCATTTCGTCGACAGGGTCATTTCGTCGACAAGTCATTTCGTCGACAGGGTCATTTCGTTGATAGTGTCATGCGTAATTCTGATACTATTTTAGAGATTTAATCTAAATATTTCTATTATTAATTAGAAAAAGGCAATTATTTAATTTTTATACTAAAGTAAAATTCTTTATGGCTGTGTATTGTTCCAATTGGACTAAAAGAAGTTCGCTTTTTAAATTAATTAATAGGTAGTTGAGAAGTGTTTAAACGGTTGATGTATCGAAATCTACTTTTCTATATCTAAATCGTAATAGCTCGACACTTATTTTCGGGATAGGTAAGGATTGTCTTCAGAACATTACCAAGCATTATATCTGGACCGTGGTCAACTGTTAATATAGTGTGACGTTAGCAATCAAATTGTCTTTAATATCAAATCAAGTTAATAAAATATATTTTTAGAATTAAAAGTAATAAAAATATATTACAATGAAAATTTAGACACTATTTCAAGGAGGGGAAAGCTAAATTTATTGCTGTAAAAATTTTCAACATTTTTTCATAAATTTTAACAAAAACATAGACTTCAGTCGAATTCTCACAGAAATTAAAATAATCATAGACCTAATTATTATATCTGCATAAGTAGAAAAAAAATTCTAGGTTTTTTATGATGGAAAAGTAATTTCTTAATGTTCACTTTAATTGCTTTAATGGCACTAAATTCACTTTAATTGCTTAATTAAACTTTTTGTTCAGCATCTTTAACATTAGAACAGGAATATGCTTATTCGAACAATCGAACTGAGTCTTAGTTTTGTTACTACTATTAGACATTTCGAAGAACAATAGGAATGCAAACTTGATGTTTAGGTATTTATGCTACTCACCTTACCAAAAAGAAGTACATGCGTAACGTTGCAAGCGTGTTAGTGTTTGCTCTTCACAAAATGTGTTTTTTCTATGCATAGTGAATTTAATAATAGTATTAATTATTAAATTCTAATCTAATACTATCAAATTATACTATTTTTGAATTATACTATTATTATAATTAAATAATAATAGAATAATTTAATAAGAATAATAATAGTAGTAAATAAATGATGACTTAATTCATTTTTTCTTTGCAAGATTTAAATTAGACACATTTTGTTTAAAAGAAAATTAACAAAAAGTCAAACCTGGAATTTAAACGTAAGAATAAATAACTCTTACTCTACAAAAAAGAAAAGAAAAATCTTGCAATTAAAATTTGACCAATTTTTTACTAGTATAATTGCTGACATTTTTGACTGATTTTCTGTACAGGATGAAAACACAATTTTCAAACGCTTACTGACCACTATTAGCACGATTTATTGCCAATCAAAAGTTTGATTATTTTCGGCCTGAACAAGCCAGGAGGCTCAAAACTAAAATACAGAAAAAATGAAAATAAAAAATGCATATATATTTAAAATATCAAGTTTGTTCAGTAGACTACAAATGAGAAAAAAATTTATACAAATTTTCACGCATAGCAAAAACCACAAGGGCAAAATTTCACAAAACATTCTATCAACATTCAAAATTCCACTTTTTTCGTTTTGGTAACAAAAATTCACATTTCTTTTTCAGAACACATATCAAACATGATACTACTTAAAAACATTTCCATTTCCGATTACACTTTTTAAAGGACTTTCCTTAGTGCTGGCCTTTAAAATATATACTCTCTCTGCAAATTTTATTTATTTAAATAAATTTTTATTCTCTGGCAAATCGAAAAGAAAAACATTTTAATATTTGAGTAAGAAAACAAGTTTGCTAAACTTTTTTTAATAAAACATTAATGAGAATAAAATCAGATGCATATGGATAACTTTCCTCAATTATAAACACAAAAGTCAATTTATTTGTTATATCGTAATAAATTGCGTTTTTCCCCCAAATGTTTTAGATCATAAAAATCAATTAGACAGGTTTCCTCCCCTCCTCTGATTTGGAACCATTTTTATATAATTTCGATTGCATCGCATACCGAGGATGTGGAGTCATTGTGAGTTTTTTCTTTTTTTTTTTTTACTTTAATGAAGTTTATTTTATACGGTACAAGAACTTATAAATGTTTAGGGAACATATAGGATAAAATTCATATTAAACTATTAAACACCAAAACATTATAAATAATTAATTAAATGAGGAATAAAATAAACTGGTAATGCGAGATTTGCAATTGCTTTTGCGATGCTAATCTACAATTATGTACATTAAAAATTAATCTTAGAAATATATGTGTTAAAGACGACTGGAAAAAAAATGTGTAATATACAACTTAAATGTGTAAAATACAATTAATGTTTCGTTTTTGCAACGTGATGTGAATAGAGGAGTAGGTAATTTTCAAATAAAATGCTTTTTTCTGGCAGCCTCACCATACTATTAGGATTTTGCATCAGGCTAGGTTTAAAAAATTTCATCATAAATATACTAAATTACAAAGAAGTGCAAGGGGCATAACGTCTAATGTAAAAAATCATAAAACTAGTTTCAAAATTACACATGACTTTGCCTACAAAATAATCTTTTCTTAATATTGTCGATGAAATGACCCCTGTCGATGAAATGACCCTGTCGAGGAAATGACCCTGTCGATGAAATGACCCTGTCGACGAAATGACTTGTCGACGAAATGACCCTGTCGATGAAATTACTTGTCGACGAAATGACCCTGTCGACGAAATGACCTGTCGACGAAACGACCCTGTCGACGTAGCGACCCTGTCGACGAAATGACCCTGTCGACGAAATGACTTGTCGACGAAATGACCCTGTCAACGAAGTGGCCTGTCGATGAAACAACCCTGTCGAGGAAACGGCCTGTCGACGAAATGACCTAGTCGATGAAATGGCCTGTCGATGAAGTGGTGTCGATGAAACGGCCTGTCGATGAAGTGATTGTCGATGAAATGAATGCGACCCATCGTAATAGCTCGACACTTATTTTTAGGATAGGTAAGGATTGTCTTCAGAAAATTACCAAGCATGATATCCGGACCGTGG
>NC_092209.1:32552025-32569278 GCF_043381705.1 Parasteatoda tepidariorum | reverse complement strand
CAAGGATATACTTTCACCAGGTACGACAATGGCGGGAAATATTTCTTTTTTAAGGTAATGTACGCTTCTAATTTGAATCTGAAATTGTATATAAAAGCAACCAGGCGATGTTAATAGGTCATTAGTTCTAATAAACTTCATCAATTACTAAACATGTTCGCTAAGGTAAGTTAATGATTCATTCAAACCATATTCTTCTCCTAATTTTTAACCTCGTAACATTTTTCTAACATCTTCTCATTACATTTAATTTAAAACGTTTTGCTGCTCGCTAAGTTCATGATTAAGCAATTTAAAACGTAAAAATTTTCTTTAAGGTAAGTTCGGGATTCATTCAAACCATATTCTTCTCCTAATGTTCACCCCTAACAATTTAAAACATTAAAATGCTCGTTAAGTTCATGATTCATTCAAACCATATTCTTCTCCTAACATTCAACCTTAGCAATTTAAAACGTAAAAATTTTCTTTAATGTTAGTTCGGGATTCATTCAAACCATATTCTTCTCCTAATATTCACCCCTAACAATTCAAAACATTAAAATGCTCGTTTAGTTCATGATTCATTCAAACCGTATTCTTCTCCTAACATTCAACTTTAACAATTTTAAAAGTTCTTTTAAGTTTACGATTTCAAGCATTTTAAGCTTTTAAACTCTTATTGTATCTCTTGTTCTTGTAGTTTATCTCCTGTTGAAATACTCATTGGTAATGGTAATTTAATGGTAATGATAATGGTAATTTTTAATGGTAATTTTCAATGATAATGGTAATTGAATTTAATTGCCATTTCAAAGCTTTTTATATTTTATTGTTGAGTAAAAAAATTCTTAAATTATAATTTTTAAATTTAAAGCCTTACTATGACATATTTCTTAATGAAAATGTGATTAATAAAATTTTTAACTATTTAAGACAGTAAAGTAAATTTTTGAAATGTCTGCAAAATATGAAATAAAAATGTTTCTAACTAATAAAAATACAAGTTAAAAATTGTTTGACTTATCGCATCTTAAAAAAAGTGTTATATTTTAGTGGAAATTATAATTTAAATTTATTAATTTTCAGTAGTAATTTTGTAAATTTCATAAATTAAAAGTTTATTTTAGCGAAGTTCTTATTGAAAACGGGATTGCAAAAATTTCTTATTGTTTTTCAAAATAACCTGTATGTGCTTAATTATCTTCAATTTGTTAAATGAAATTGTGAAAATGTTTGTAGATAGTAAAAGTATGAATTAAAAATTTTTCAACTTTTAGAATTTTTTGCTTGAAACTGCGTTTTTTTTTTTAAATAAGAAGCATATTTCGAAGCAATAAATAACTTTTCATCAAATTTGTAAATTTTATCAAATTTGATTTCATTGCTATTGTTAATTTCAAAAAGCTACAATTTTGTTTAAACTTCCACATGCTACGGAAGTTCATACTGTGTAACGGATTATGGAATAATAAATAATTTCTAAAGATTTCAAAATTAATACTCGGATAGCGAAATTAAATTGATTGGTGCTTTTAGAACAGTTCTGTTCAGTTGTCCTGGTACCAATTTTGATCTCAAGAAAACTATTTCATTTTAAACGCAGAAGCTTAACAGAATATTCAAAATTATCACATTCTGATATGTAATTATTTTTAAATTAAGCTATTGTGTTACTAATTCTCTTTTCCCCTTCAGGTTGTTGTTCTTTGCTTCACTGTGGTTGCTGTTCAGGCTTCCAACATTGTCAGCCATGTTGGTTTAGGTGCTCCATTAATCAGTTCTGGTCTCCATGGCATCGCTACTAAATCTGTCTTGGTCGCTCCCGCCACCTTATCTTCTCAAAAGGCTGTCATTAATCACGTTGCCCCAGTTGCTCATAGCGCTCCCGTAGCAATTAGTTACGCTGGTCACGGTTTAGTTGCTGGACATGGCATCGCAGCCGCTCCTGCCACCATTGCTACACAAAAGGCTGTCATCAACCACGTTGCCCCAGTTGCTCATGGTGCTCCCGTAGCAATTGGTTACGCTGGCCATGGCTTAGTTCCTGGACATGGCATTGCAGCCGCTCCTGCAACCATTGCTACACAAAAGGCTGTCATCAACCACGTTGCCCCAATTGCTCATGGTGCTCCCGTAGCAATTGGTTACGCTGGTCATGGCTTAGTTGCTGGACATGCCATTGTAGCCGCTCCTGCCACCATTGCTACACAAAAAGCTGTGATCAACCACGTTGCCCCAGTAGCTCATTATGCTCCAGCTAAAATAGGACATGGATTACTCGCTATGCCTGTTCTTGCTGTTAAAGGAATCCATGCCGTACCCGCAACAGTTGCTACTCAAAAAGCTGTTATTAACCATGTTGCTCCTGTCAATCATCATGTGGCCGCTGTCCCTATTGCTGCTCCAGCTGCCATTGGATACGGTAGTCATGGACTCGTTGCTGGTCTCGGGCTTATCGGAGCTCCTTTAGCTTCAGGGCATGGTTTGCTTTGATCTTCATACGACCTTTGCTATAAATCTACTCATTTGATCTGAGTATTAGGAAAAGCTATTTTATAAATTATTAATTTTTTGAACATACTGTAAAATAGGACTATATAAATAAAATATATATAAGACAAAAAGCACTTTATTTATTTTTATTTCTGGTGCTGCATAGTAATGCGACTCGGAACAAATAATGCTATTTGGGGATCACTTTCCGAAGTTGCACAGTAAGTCTTATTTAAGCAATTATCAAATAGCAAACATATATGAGTCATATTTTTTAGGTTACGCTTTGTTGAATTTGTATTTACATGAGTAAAAAACTTTGCATTTAAATGATAACCGAGTTATGTATACACTTTACATATTTTTTTTTCATTTGTATTTTTCAATAAGTAATATAGATTTGGATTGCTTGGAAGTTAAAATTTTCAGAATTCATATTCGTGCTGTTTTAAGAAATACATGAATCGAAAGTGTTTCATTCCATATTTCTTAGCTATACGCACTAGAAAAGGCTCTAATCTTACAGACATAGCAGGGCTCTACAAGCCATTTGAAATAAAATAAAATAAAAAACTCTTTAATGATAATATATTACCAACACATTAATATTAAAATGACAGTGAGATTAAATACCATTAATTTGAAAATAGTTAAGCCACAAGATGTTCTTTAAAAACGTATTGTAAGTCTGACAGATATTCTGATTATAATTCTAGGATTATACCATATACTAATGGAATATGGGAAGCATAATATGTTTTGTAATTTTAATGATTGGATTGAAATTTATTTATTTTATGCAACATTAGAAATATTTCTGAAACATTTTTTTACTTTTTACTCCATTGAAAATGAAACTGCATTGAAAAATTAGTAATGTGAACACACATACTTGTAAAAGTAAATTCTGTAAAAGTTAAGTACCAACTGTTAAATGTTTGTTAACTTTAAATAATAATAGACAAAATATTAATTAAATTATATCACAGCAAAACAAAGAGGGAATAAAGATTAAAACAAATAAAAAAAAATAAAAAGTAGGTCAATAGAAGAGTTGAAATTGTACGATATGTATATTTGGAGAATTACTTTTTATAAACTATATTAATATCTCTTATTAAAACTTTTAAATAAGTGTCGTAAAATGAGGTAACAGTTAAGCAAAGCAAGATGATTTTCACAAGGCCATACACGTTTCTTTAAGTTATACGGCTTCTAGCTAACTCGTTATTATTTTGTGAAAAGTTTTCAAAAACATGAATTGTTAGAAGCGATTTAAACTTTTAAAAAAATAGAAGAATTCTTCTAAAATAATTGAAAACTTTTTTTTTACAACCAACGCAAATATAAACTAAAAGGAACGATTAAAACTTAACTATAAGAAAAACAACCATTATTTTATATTTTATATGTTCAAAAATTATGTAAATGAAATTTAGCGAGTGGCTTTTGGCGAATATTTTTATATCGAGTCCCTTGCCAGAAGAAATCATTAACTATATAAAAGCGGACATTATTTTCAGCTATAGCAATCAAAACAAATTGTAATAAATTTTAATTTCATTAATTTAGAACGAACTTAAAACAGAAAATTTAACTAGAAAATAGTATACTGCACTTTCCGCCAATACAATGATGGGCGGTATGGATTGGGTTTACCATCTAGCCATAGAAAGTATTATAATATTAAAAAAAAAAATTTTTTTTTTAAAGGAAGTTGTTTTTGCATTTCTTAAACTATTCTGTTCCATTAATGAAAAATTCTATCAGATCATTCTCTCCATCTCCATTTTCGCCTTTTTTATTAAGAATTGTAAACGTCATCACAGAGAAATAAAACATCATAAAATACAAATGATCTGATTGGTACAAATATGAATCACTCTTAATTATAACCAATTATTTTCTCAGCGAAGAGAAACAGTTGTTGATATTTCGACCAAATAAAATAACGGCAAAATAAGTGGCAACAGTATGTCGATTCAATTAACGGTAACGGTTAGAAACTTTTCTTTACCTTGTCGGTTTTTTAACCATTTACTACAGGTAGGATTAATAAGACGTGATTACAAAACTCGCTACAACTCGTGATTACTGTCAAACTCCTGATTACGGTTTTGTAACTATTTACTTCCTAGCATGGTTTCAAAACCGAAGCAAGGAAATTTAACTGTACATTAGAGTTTAGTTAAGTTAGGTTTTTCGTATTAGGTAATGGGCATGGGAGTTGGGTTACAAAACTACAAAAAATGCATTTACTAAAAAAGATATTTTTGAATACATATAATGGTATATGAGTTTGTTTTAATCTTTATTTATTTTTCATTTCTACTTTACGCGCAGACACAGTTTTTGTAGTTTTGTTTTTTACTTTTATTTTCCCTTTTGCCTTGGCAAAATAATTTTATCTTATTCAAATTTGTTTGTTTTCCTCTCGTTCGTCTAGCAAGTCTTGAAATTACTATATTTGAGCTCTCCTAAAATGCTGATTTTTATTATGATATTCATATTTTTTGAAGCAAAAGAAGTTATCATATTATTAAGTATTAACTGTTATGAACTTAGATACTACAACTTTAATCCTTTACTCTTCACGGAAAATAGAATAGTAAAACAAAATGAGTCACGATACATATAAATTTTGAAATATTTATTGGCCAAATTATTACATAGTGAAAATAACATTTGCAAATTATAATTTTTTTTTGTTCTACAATACATATTGTGTAACATTTTCTCAGTTATTCATCTTTTTATTTTGCTTTTCATAATTTTTTGCTTTTTTTGTTAGAGACAATGGGAGAGACGATACGCCGACAATTTTTAATTTTTTTTAATTTTTTTGGTTGATTTTTAAATTTTACTGTTCTTGTAGAACTTTGAATACTGTACAGAGCTATTGCCAGAATATAACTATTTTTTTTGCTCGATAGATGCATCTTTAAAATATTTTTCCACTTTCGATCTGTTTCTGATTATTTCATTGATATTCTTTTTTTCTATTTTCGATCTGTTTCTGATTATTTAATTGATATTCTTCTTTTCTATTTTCAATCTATTTCTGATTATTTTATTGATATTCCTTTTTTCTATTTTCGATCTGTTTCTGATTATTTAATTGATGTTTTTCTTTTCTATTTTCAATCTATTTCTGATTATTTTATTGATAGTCTTTTTTTCTATTTTCGAACTGTTTCTGATTATTCTATTGATATTCTTCTTTTTCCACTTTCAATCTGTTTCTGTTTATTTCATTGATATTTTTCTTTTCCATTTTATTTTTAGAGAAAATATGATGTCATCAAGGCTGCAATTTTTCCTCTTAGCGCTTTTAAACTTTTACTTCTTTCTTTCTCTTCAAACTTCAAGCTGTCTTTTTTTTACGGCATAGGTAAAAAAATACCTACGACTGCTCTAATCATATGCTGTCAACTAACTGCTTAAACGTCGGGTATACTACCATCAACGGTATACAACTACCCATAACGCTTAGCAAATTTTTGAAGAAGTACTAATAAGTACAATTACTGTAAATTGTTGATTTAGATATCTTTTTAAAGGCTATGTTTCCGTAAAAACATATACATGACACTAAATGTTGATGTAAGTTCGATGTTGCTCCAAATTTTGCAGATTGGTTCAAGTTGCACTCCCAGAGACAGTTTTTGACGTTCGATTTTATTTTCTTCAATTTTAAACTTCTGTCATTCAGTTTATTTCTATTGTGATTGGTTTTAAAAAGTAGCTCTTTACTGGTTTTGTTCTAAATGTGGATGTAAGTTCGATATTGTTCCAAATGTAGCAGATTTGTTCAAATTGCACTTTCAGAATCAGTTTTTAACATTTTATTTAATTTTCTTCAATTCTAAACTTCAGATATTCAGCTTATTTCTATTGTGATTGGTTTCAAGAAGTAGCTATTTGTTGGTTTTGTTCTGAAATTGCTCCTGTGCATAAATATATTTTATCAGCATGAAAATTTAGCATTTACATTTAACCGAAAAAAACAAGGAATTGCAGAAAGAAAAAAAATAACACTTAAAAAATTTAGCAGCCCCGTTTTTGAGCTGTATCTTTCGTATTCTTAGATTTTTTTGATCGAAAAACTTTCTTTAAAAGTCGCCACTTTCTCTTGATGTAGTTCTTTTTAGGTGGAGTGAGTTCTTCAACACTCGATTCCTCTTCGTTCACACTTAATGGTTCTAATATTGGATCGTCCGGATCAATTTCGATGTTATATTCAGCTATTTGTTCGGCTGCTCTGGTGGTATCAAACAAACAACTCTGAATGTATGAGTAATGGTTGTTTTTTAAGTCCTTCCATGTGTCAATATTACCGTTGTCTTGGCTCCTAGAAACTCTTCCCTCGCTCAGGTGTAGGGGTAACGGGGTGAGCTGTGAAACATTGTAGATGTCAGTTGAATTTTCATCATGTTTCATTTCGCCAGAGTTGATCTTATTCTCTATATTCATTTGGTTTGCATTCGCTTTTCCTTCGCTCAGTTTAGATAGTTGGGGGGCAAGCGGAGCAATATTAGTTAGTCGCATTGGGTTGTTGGTCGCATTTTCTTCACATTCAAATTCAGTGGGTATATCAGAGTGGGTCTTGTTCTCTCTGTCCATTTCATTAATATGCTTAGCTCTTCTCTGACTCACTTCCTTCCAGATCAGAGCGAGCAGTGAAAGAAAGTATGGGTTAGGTATGTTCTCTTCCCGTCCAATGGCAGAGTTGATGTTGTCCTCTGAATTCAGGTGATTTACAAAATAAACTCTTTCCTCACTCAATTCTATTCGGAGTGGGACGAGCTGGGAATAATTGCCGGTGTTAGGCACATTTTCGCCAATTTCCATTTTATTTGATTCTTTAGTGTTGTTTTTGTCCTTCTTTCTTATTGGGCTATCTCTTCCTCGGCACAGTTCTGTTTGTTCCTGGGAAAGATGAGGAATAATGCTGATGTTGATTGCATTTTCTTCTGGTTCATCCTCTGTCGGTATGTCAGAGGTCTTGGTCTCTGTATTCATCTCATTAGCAATGCAAACTCTTCCCTCACTCAGTTCTTTTCGAAGTGGGGTGAGTTGTGAAAAATCGCTGATGTTAATCGCATTTTCCATAATTTCCTTTTCCTTGGAATCATCAATGTAGATCTGAGAAACATTGAAATTATTCGGTAAATTTTCTTCAAGTTTTAATTCGTCTGTGTCAGTCTGGATGTCAATTATCATTTGATTAACTCTTCCCTGGCTCAACTCTATTTCCTGATGGGCGAGCTCTGAAACGTTACAGATGGTGAATGCATTTTCATCAAGTTTCATTTCGTCCAGTTCGTCAAAATCGGTCTGGATCGCTTTATCCACTTGATTATATGAAACTCTTCCCTCGTGGAAATTGTGCGTTGGCCGGGTGAGTTGAGAAGTTTTGTCATTGTCAACTGTTTTTTTGGATTTCTTCTTTTTCATGCTAAAATAATTTTTAAAATAAACCAGTTAGTTAGGATGTAAAATAAAAATAAAATCTATCACATGTCTCTTTTTCTTTAAACTTTTTAAGTATAATGATAAACAAATAAATCTAACATTCGCAAATTCAGCTTATTTCGAATATTTCTTCCTCTTTTTTTTATCTATAAGACTGATAACTTTTGTACGTGCATGGGCTCATAGAAATTTAAAAAAGAGCTCAGTAATTTGATATTTTCAAAATCGAATTTGTGTGAGAAAATTTTAAGCAGGAAGAATTTGATCTTGCCTGGTTTTTCTTGCAAAATTAATTACCGTTAATATTTTTAAAATTGACAATTCTGGAAACATAAAATTTTCACTTTTTATAAACACGTTCTTCTTTAATTTATTTTTTATTTAAAACAACTTTATTTGATTTATTTAAAGTTATTTTTGCAATCTAAAAAGTTTTTTTAGCGGATACTTTTCAATTTATTGAATTTAGCACTCAATAAAGGAGAATAATATGATGAATTGTTTTCTCTTAATAAATTATTAATACTTAACAGTGACAATCAAAGCAATTAGAGTAATTACCTAACAAAATAAGAAAGTTTAAAACTAATTGAGTTTATTTATAATAAAAACTGATTACCGTGCTATTGCTTAGACTTGTATGACATTGTACTGTCATGAATTTCTGGTTGAACAATGATTATGGTCTGACAAATTTAATGCTGTTTTTGTATAAATAAATAAACCATAATTTAAGCAAAAAAAGTTTCTATTTAATTTTAATCACAATCATTGTCAAGGTAAAAAGACATACATAATAATGATCATAAATTTAATAGTAGGCAATATAAATAAAAACAAAAATGCATGACACAAAACACTAAAGAATAAGTATTAAAGTTAATTAATCAATAAATAGGTTGTTAAATCACGATTTCTGTTCTGCTAGTTAATTAGTAAATGGGTTATTAAATCACGATTTCTGTCTGTTAATTAATCAATAAATGGATTATTAAATCTCGATATCTGTTCTGTTAGTTAATTAGTAAATGGGTTATTAAATCACGATTTCTGTCTGTTAATTAATCAATAAATGGGTTATTAAATCACGATTTCTGTTGAACAGCTCCTTGGTTTTTCAGTTAGTCACCAATTTTTCTTTCAATTTAAAGAAGATACGCACCGTATTTATTTAACAAATATTTAATTTAATTTACATGGATTTACAGACAATGCGAGGACATTGAAAGAACTGATGTATATTCAGTTGCTCAGCTGAATAATTGTTTTTATAAACTTAAAAATTACTATGCCACAATAATTTTTATCATTTGTCTTTTCCGAACTCTTTTTGGGCAAAACTTATATTTCTATAATCCTTTTATTACGAACATTACTTTTTTGACAATAATTCTGCTTGATTAGTAATTGACATTTACGATACCTTCCTAATAAGTTATTGTATTTGATGTCCCACAATCATCATCCTGTTTTAGAATCCTGTTTAATCCTTTCATCCTGATTTAGAATCCTTGTCAAAGTAGAAATACATCAGCAAAAGAATTCAAAATTCGATATTTAAGCAGTACAGAATCGTAGGCTTTAAGAAGATTTTTTTCAACTCATTTTTTAAAAAAGCAAATATTCGAAACATACAAACCTCTTTGATTGCTAGAAGGAACAAGAAGGTGTTTTTGGCGTTTAATTTTCTATTCCTGACACTGTGATGTTTTTTAGTCTCGCCTCTCTCTATAGTGATTAACCAAGTTTTTATTACATTTTTTCCTTTTTTTCTCTCCCTAAAATAATAACTTTTGTTCTCCACTGTAATTATTTTTCCCTTATATTTTGACTAATATTGCAAAACGTATTTCATAGCCTGTCATTATGCAGTTTCAAATTATGTCGCTATTCATACATCGCATTTAACCCTTGAGTGCTCCACGGTTTTCTTAAGGACTTCATAACCCTACTAAATTAAATTTCAAATGTACTATTAATTTCTGTTTTAGTGTTAATTATTTAACTACAACGGAATCTGTTTATTTTTCTTTAAATAAAATGAAACCTTTTTATCGATTAGAAATTTTCAGTTAATTTCTTTACATTTAGTATTTTTCTATGACTTATGGAGAAACTTCAAACTGACAGTGAATAGTGTAATTTTCTTTAGTTCCAAAGCTTCTTAAAAATGGCTTAGAGATTTAGCACAATTATTATTTATTTAAAAGATGTAAATGAGTTACAATTTGATTAGATACAATTATAATTTTTAAAATAATGTCGATAAAATAGAAAAATATTATACTTGCATTTTTTTCCAGATGTAGCGGAAAATATTGGGCATGATTGCAGAAAAGTTGTTAATCAGTTGGTTGAAAGTTGGTAAAAGTTGGTAATGCAGAAAAGTTGGTAATCGGTTGGTTAAAAGTTGGTAAAGCAGAAAAGTTGGTAAAAGTTGGTTATGCAGAAGAGCTGGTTTTGAAGAAACTGGAAGAACTATATTGTTATCTTAACTAACAAAGATTTGCTTCATTGTTAAACTTTATTTGGAAATTATTTAAAGAAAATATTAAGTTTTAATTGTTATTAGCTTGGAATATTTTTAAAACCAACAATACTTTTTTCCTTTATTTACTTAAAATTTAAACTCAGTGTTCTTAGTACATATGAAAAAATAATAACAAAAAACAAAATAAAATAAAATAAAAAATAACAAAAAAATTCTAAAAAAACGCTTTTCATGTTACTATAACTTAATTATCCTCGAACTCTTCTTTTTACGAATTCCCCCTTATCTTTAGAGAAATTAATTAGTAATATAAAAAATATACACCGAAGAGTCATTACATTATGACCACCTTGCTAATAACATGGAGCACCACCTTTAGCCCTCAAAACTGTTAACACCCGCAGCGTAATTGATTCCACAAGGTGCTGATAGGTAATCTGAGGTATTAGGTACCAAGCGCTGACCAACTGGTCCTGCAAATACCTCACATCGTGAGGGGTTAGCGTGGCAGCACGAATTTGGTTTTCCAAGTCGGACCACAAATGCTCTATTGGATTAAGGTCAGGTGAATTTGGGGGCCAAGACATGACTTGAATGTCACTGGAATGTTCCTCGAACCAATCCATGACGATTCGACCCTTATGACATGGTGCATTATCCTGTTGGTAAACGCCATCCCCCGCAGGAAAAACTGTTGCCATGAATGGGTGAACCTGGTCTGCAACTATGTTCAAGTAGCTTACAGACGGCAGGAATTGTTCTATGAGGATTATGGGTCCTATTGTGTCCTATGAAAACATTGTTCCTGGGCGAGAAACCATGAAAACCTGGGTGAGCCCATTGTTATAGATGGAGTGTGGTCATAATGTAATGGCTCTTCGGTGTATATATTATTTTTGAGAACTCAATGGAATGGTTAATTTAGCCTAAACATGCGGCTCTGGTGGTTTAGTGGTTAAGGTACGGAATAGTCATTACGAAGAAGTGAGATTCGATTTCCAGTCGTCGTTTGACTCGTCTTTACTTGTCTGAAAAGTAAATGTGGCCTGTGTACCATAATGACCACATTGCCATAATCAGTGGTCAGAAGTGGAGAGCTGCAAGTAGCGAAATTACTGTAGTCGTTACTTTTTTCCGTAATTTGTAGTACAATGCGCTCTTTTTTTAAAAGAAATAGTGCAATGAATTGTACGATACAAAAAAAAAGAAAAAACAATATTTTAAAGCGATTCCTGGGAAATACTTTTAATGTTGGTTAAATAAAGATACAAAGTTCAAACTCAAAAAATTTTTAGAATTTGATTGGTGCAAATCCTTCGCGGAATCGTCAAAATACGTAACGAGAATGCCTGTGTGGCCGAGCGTTAATAAGATCTACGTCTGATGCTCGGAAAAATCAGTGCGAAATCGATCAAGTTGTACCTGAGAAATCGAATATTAAATGTCTGACTTTTCAAAATTCAATTTCACAAGATCTATATTGAAAATATAAGAAATTGTTTTTGTGTCTAATCTGTAACTTAAAATATCATCTGCATTAATTAATTGGCATATTGTCGGTTACCCCCTCGAACCATTAAGATTGAGCCCTAGAATCTCAAGATCCGATCATTCGATCAAAAGTTATTCAGGAAGGTTCGGTTTTTGTTTTTCGTATTGTACTTTTTCTCTTGAAGGATATAAAAAAGAAAAGCATATAAAAGCTATTGAGAAAAGCATAGAGTTTAAAAATGTAAAGAAAAAAATCGATAAAAGTGTTATAGAATAAAAAATCATTTCATCTAAGCATGAATTAAAACTTCTTAATATTTCTTCATATTTAACCGAGCCAATTCAAAATCATTTTGATTATTGGCAAAAATTAAGCTCTCCTGTTAAGTTTCTCTTTTAAGAGTAGCGAAGTAGTGACTACATTTCGAAATAGTTTGTTGTTGCTGCATTGGAAAAAAGGTAGCTGTAGTTAACTACAATCGTTATGAAATAGTTGTAATTAACTACAAAAATGTAGTTTTTCCGACCACTGACCATAATCATGCCGCTGATCAGAAAATTGTGAAGCTTTAACCTCAATGATCCCTCTGGTCTGTTTTTTTAAATTCATTTTACTAAGTCGCAATTTTAAAAATCTAATTGTCAATGGAAAGACTTGAGGCGTGGTGGCTCTGGGAATAGAGCGCTCGCCTTCCAAAAAGGTAACCCGGATTCGAAAACCCGGTTACTTACTGACAATTTGAATATATTTTTTCGAAGTGATAGCCAATGGATAAACTTTATTTGTCTTAAAAAAATTTAGATGGCGAAAGTCGATATATTTAGAGGGCTCGCATTGTAGGTCTAAAAATTAGGTCACCTTCATGTAAATTTTAGTTCGTTGTATTTCATCTTATGTTTTGAAAAATTCATAAGCAGATTGCATCAGTGTTAAAGTACTAATACCCTGGAATAGTATTGCATGTAAAGCCAAACACGTAAGACGTAAAGCCGTGAAACGGTAAATGCTTGCAGATGGAGATCAATGCGGAAATGCGAAACGTTGAATTCATACAGGCGGAGGCGAATGTGGAACTGCTCGCTGATTAGTACCTCACCTATATATTGTTTCAGTAGTGTCAAAATGATGTGATTATAAAAATAACTTACAAATTAAAAAAATTGTTTTAATTAAAAAGTAACGATTCAAAATTACAAAATATGTAACACATTTCGCATCATTTGAACGTATTTACTCCTTAAAAATATCTATTTTGTTGCTAAAAATTATTATAAAATATTGATTAAGAAAAATATAGAAAACTATTTTTTATCTTTAAATTTAAACAAAACTTACTATGTTTATTATGTTACTTATTATTAACTTATTAACTTAGTAATTTATCAAAACTCATTACGTTACTAACTACCAACTTATTAGCTAATTAAAACTTGTTATGTTACTTATTAATTATAACTTGTTATATATCTTTTGTCATTGTAACAATAATTGACTGGTCTGCGGGAACTATATAGCATTAAATTTTGGCGCTTGCACCGTTTTCGGTAATAACTAATGCTTTTGCTTTGTTTTCTCTTTTATTTTAAAGATTACAACATGCATTTTATTTTAAATATTACAATATGCGAAAAATTTAGTATTCATAAACCACTTATTCCATTGAAAATTAATTTTAGGTCTAGTTGAAGTCTTGCTTCTGTTGAGCAAATTTAGGAAATTTTCGTGGTTTTATTCTGCATAGAACGATGAGTATGGTTAATTTATTTTAAAATTTACTGTTAAATTGAAGATATGTTTATCCCAATACTTGTTTTTTAGTTAAATTCCAAATTGCTCTTTCTAAAATACATAAAAAATATTTGATTAATAAAAATTCAAAGATCTGAAAATTGTGGAAGGTAAACTGAAAAGCTTGGTAAAAATAATATAAAAATATGAAGAAAGAAGAGTGAGAATTTTTTTTTTCATTTAGAATATAGTTGAAGTAAAAAATTGCTAAAACTAAATGTAAAATAGCGATGACGTCATACCAAAAGGTTAATTTTGTCTAACTTAACTTGAAAACATCATAAAATACCTGTTTCAATGTTTATTATACTTCAAAATCTATGCATAATGTATAATACTTAATACTTCCATAATTATATAAAATTAGTTTCCTTTAAAAGGTTTCAAATTAGATCTTAGATTAAATTATAAACAAATATTAAATGAAAATGACGAATTCAAAATTAACCAGATATTCATGCGGCGAAACAAATACAGTTTATTTATATCTTGTTAAGACCTTCAACAAGTTCTTTTTTGGAATATTTTTGACTTACCTGACGCCCGTTCAAAGACTTGTAGATAAAAATAGACTTTTTTATGACTTTAAGGGTGGAGGTATTAGAAATAAATTCGTATCAGGACCAGATTTTTTAATTTAGAAACTTGTTTCAATAATATTGTAAAATCCAAACAAATAAAATAGAGTTTCTCTAAAAATCTATAAAAGAGCTCAAATTTAATGGCAGTATTTGGAATTACGTACAAACGATAACTAGGGAATAGAATAGCAAAATGTTCTCGAAGGTAAGATTTTGTCCTTTTAAACATCAGAATGTCAATTTTAAATTAAATTAAACATTTTAAGAAATCGAATTAGTTTTCCCTAATAAATTTTTTTGACATTTAAGAAAAAATACACATTATAATCTATTTCATTCTGAAAAATATTATTCTGAGCAATTTCACACAAGTATAATAGGTAATACTGAAAAATCTTCTGAAGTTGCAGAAAAAATATTGAAACTAACACACTGATAACAAAAAGTTGAAGTGTTCATTTATAAATTGGAATCGTCTGCTAGCTCAAATATTATGTTTAAAGTTATTTATTCTAACTTTTTTCCTTAAATCTGTTTGTTAATTCATATTTTTTAACCTTGTGAGCAAGATTACTCAACGTTTAGTAAACATATTAAGCTAAAGCATGGTAATTGGTTTGAGTATAGCATATCGCTCGAATTCATACTAGCATTTGAATGCTGGTAAATACTTCATATATTTTTCTTGGTCAAAATATTTTTTTTTTTTTTAAATCCATAAAAATGTTTCTTTTAATGTAAAAATTCTGTTTTATTTTTTTTAGTTCTTTTAAACTAGCTTAATTTTAATAAAAGCATATTTGCCTGTTATAATAATACTTTAAAATATTAAATAATTTACTTGTCATTATAAAAGTTCATACTTTATATATTTTTCTTGACCAAAATAATTTTTTTAATAAAATTCCATGAAAGTTCTTCTTTCAATGTAAAAATTCTGTTTTATTTTTTTAGTTCTTTTGAACTAGCTTAATTTTAATAAAAGCATGTTTGCCTGTTATAATAATAATTTAAAATATTAAATAATTTGCTTGTCATTATAAGACTTATTTCTAGTCATTAATCTGATTTTTATGCTTTTTATCGTACGAGCAAAGCATCCCAGCAATTTTTTCCAACAATGTTTCGCTCGAAGCAATTCAAACTATAAAAATATTTTTGCGTTATATCACAAAAATGTTTGCATTAAAATGATTCACCCTAAGAAATCCTGAATCCTAAGTTAAACTTTATATTAGTTTTAGAAGATTAAAAAAAAATGTACTTGATGCTTTCTCGAAGGAATCTTAACTACCTGTACTCCTTAAAAGAGTTAGCTCTTGAAAAGTAATGTTTGTTTATGTAAATATAAACTAATATTGAAGTCTCGAAAAATATCAAAGTAGTTACTTACATTCCCGGACATGTTACTGTAAGAAATTATAATACCCGAATGAAACATTTAACTGCCCAAAAACTTTTTTGTGATTAATATTAATAAATATTAATTGAATATTATTATAAAATTAATAAATTACCGGTTAAATAGTTCCTGAGAAATTGAATTTTAAAACAGCCAGACATTTAAAATTCGATTTCTCAGGAACTATTGAACCGATTTCGATAAAATTTCGTAATCTGCCTACTAATAATAAATTCTTTAAAACGATGAAAAATTTGTATACCTTCCAATTCCAAAAATGTTCCACTATTATTGAATAAAGCAATAAATAATTATTAGAAATTACTTTTGTGTGGAATTAACTTCGGATAAACGCATTTTATAATAGTGGGCAAAATTTCTTAAATTCTCTTAAAAAAAGTCCTCGAGATATGTTGAAATACGCAAATAGTAAAATTTATATTAAGGGGTCTAAAACTTTCAACTGCTCTCCTGACCAAACTATTGAGACTATATATCCCGGGCTACCTCCTATATTTTGGTAGCATAGAATCCACCGAAAAAAAGGATACATTTATTCAGAGAAAATACGTTTTTGTGTCTAATTTTGTACTAGTTGATGGAAAGCCAATCATTAAACCAGAAGTTAGTTTGGGTGATTCGTTTATTTTTTGCCCACTGTACATATTACTAATTCGTTGACAATAAATGACATATACAGTCATAGACCTAGATCAATATTTTTATTTAAAGTATAAATTAAGGTAACAGAAGGATTGCGTTTTTTTTAAAATAAGAATTATTAACCAGATTCAAACATTGATGGCGTAAATGTAAATTATTATTATTAACTAAATATAAATATCCAAAACAGTAAGATATTATCTGCAAGTGCATGATTTTTATTACAAAAAATAATAATAAATATTTGTTATTATTTTTTTATGTACAATGATTGTTATAATCTGAAGGGAATTTTTGTATACACCTTTTCACATTATGAACTGAATTTTTTACACATTGAATTTTTACATTTATCTAAAGTAAGAATGCGAGAATTTCTCTATTGATATTTCGAGGTTTATATCGAAAAGGGTGTTAGTTGCTTTTAAATGAGTTAGTTGCTTTTTACAACATAAAATAGCCAAGACTATGATTGGTTAAACAAAATTTTAAGTACTACTCTGATTGGAGCAGCTTGTCATTCCATTAAGTTTACTTCAATCTTATATACTCATTCAAATTCCATCTCACAGTCAGGTAATTTTTTTTTGGTACCAAATTGAACTAAAATATTATTGAAAATATTTAAACCATCTCAAAGAAAAGTTCTTATCTATTTTTCTTTCTTAATCTTGATATTTGTTATTTTTTTTTTTGTGATATTTTTTTGTGTGTTCTAACGCTTTCACAGAAATCTTTCAGCTTCCCAACGCTAGGTTTTTATGGTATCGATCGATATCTTGGTATCTTGGGTACCAATCCATTCTGGTAGCAGAATCATAACCATCGATTACCTAATTAGTACATATATTTGAGATATAAATATATATATATATATATATATATA
>NC_092209.1:32498545-32550914 GCF_043381705.1 Parasteatoda tepidariorum | reverse complement strand
GCATTTATTATTCTTATATTGAAAAGGTATCAAGTTATCTATGACCTCCATAATGAATGAAGTATTTACCGACTTTTATATATATTAAGGAATTGAATCAATTTTTCACAAAGTTTAAAATCTCATCTCATTCCAAAAAAAAGTTATTTCATAAAATTATGCAAAAAAGTAATTTAATATATATTTTTTTATAATGAATGCTTCTAGTAATGAAACAAACGCTTTCAAACTTTATTTTAAAAATATTGATTATTTCGTTTACAAGAAACTATTACTTTAAAGCGTGATAACATTTTTGAATACTCTATTTTTTTTCTAGTAAATAATATGTCTTTGTTAATTTCTAAAAAAATAATCTTTATAAAAAAGCTTACATTATTCTTTTATAGAGAATATTGATTTCATAGAAAATATCACTAAAATAAAACAGGTTATGTTTTCTTACAATAAAAGTTAAATAGAATTAATTCTTCAAAATAGCGTTTCAATAAAACATAGTATTAAAATGTTACGTTATTTTTTGTGATTGGTTCATTAATAAATTATTTTTATTTCTTCGCAAACACAATTCTTGTAAAAAAAATTAAAAAATTGAATCTGTTTTATCAAAAAACTAGATCGTTTTATAAAATATAAATTATAGCGCTTAATAAAATATGAATACAGTGTATTTGTAAAGTGATCCTGACAATAAAAAGGTGTTATTTTCTTTTTTATTTTCTCTGCTAAAAGGAATTAATGAGTTATTTTTATTCATAATGGCTAGTCGAGGAGAAGAAGAAAATATCGAATTACACTGCTTAGGTTAATGTAATTTCGTTCTCCCACCACATTTACGCGTAATCCATCGCCAACTCCACCTGCAATCGCCGCGTTTACAATCTACGGTATGTTTTGTCAATACGCATCCCGGGCAGGGCTCGAAAAACAGCCCGTCCGCCCGTCCTCGGCGGTCAAATATTCCCCGCGGACAACTAATTTCTCGAATCCGACGTCCGCGCAGACAGCCATTTTCCCGTTAATGTTCGTGATACGTTCTCAATTTTTGTTATCCTACAAAAGTCTAGCTCCTCACTTCTAAAATGACCCTCTATTTTAGATATACAGCAACATACTGCGTATGGAGGAATTGATGTTTTCTCTGTCTGGGAGTACTGCAGTATAAAGGGGCTTTTCAGCTATGAACTTACAAAAAAACACTTTACGTACCTTAAACAAGTAGCGTTATAAACGCAATTATGTACATCTACCTAAATGGAAAACCCCTTTCAGATTTCTGTGCAGAAACCTCTGTAAATCATTGGCTTGATTGTGGAACTAGCAAACGTCATATTTGCTTCTTTTAATAAACACAGTACCCTCGGATAAATTGACATTCCAGATAACTTGACCTTTGTCATTTAAATTATTTCATAAAAGAAATACTAGGCTACTATTAGTAACCTAGTATATATTATATAATGTAATGCGTATTACTGTATAATGTAATCCTAGTATTTGTAATCCTAGTAACTACTAATCAATTGCGCAATTTATATAAATGTTTGTAATAAATAAGAGAAAATTATATTTTTATTTATTTAGAAGCAACGGGTTAGTTTCAAAGGAGGACGGGTACATTGTTGGACAAGCCGTCCTCGGGGACGGGTACAATTTCGGAGTTTTTTCGAACCCTGATCCCGGGCTACCTCCTATATTTTGGGAGCATAGAATCCACCGAAAAAAAAGTTTCAGAGAAAATACGTTTTTGTGTCTAATTTTGTACTAGTTGGTGGAAATCCAATCATTAAACCAGAAGTTATTTAGGGTGATTCGTTTATTTTTTGCCCACTGTACATATTACTAATTCGTCGACAATAAATGACATATACATTCATACACCGGGATCAATATTTTTATTTAAAGTATAAATTAAGGTAACAGAAGGATTGCGTTTTTTTAAAATAAGAATTATTAACCAGATTCAAACATTGATGGCGTAAATGCAAATTATTATTATTAACTAAATATAATTATCCAAAACAGTAAGATATTATCTGCAAGTGCATGATTTTTATTACAAAAAATAATAATGAATTGAATAATAAATATTTGTTGTTATTTTTTTATGTACAATGATTGTTATAATCTGATGGGAATTTTTGTATGCACCTTTTTACATTATGAACTGAATTTTTTACACATTGAATTTTTACATTTATCTAAAGTAAGTAGCCCCAACAATCCGAGAATTTCTCTATTTTGATATTTCGAGGTTTATATCGAAAAGGGGTACAGTTCTTGAAAAATCTTTATTTATTACATTATTTAAAGTTTATGTAGTGTGAATTAAATACTGCATAAATTTATTTAGGGGAGAGGGGATGCCCTTTGAAAGATTTTTTTTTAAAAAGTTCATATTTTTCAGATTTAAAATTTATTTGATGTTAACTTTTCAAAATATTTATTCACTTCAAAATTTTTATTTACTTCAAAACTTTTATTCAAGCCCCATGGGTAGAGTGCCTTTAAACAAGACCTAGGCACCATTGAACAACTGAATAAATATTTAATAAATGGCATTTTTTCATTAAAAACTATGCATTTTTATTAAAACATAGCCTGGTTAATGTAAACAATAAATAGTTAAATCATAAAAAATGTGTGAGTTAGTTGCTTTTTACAGCATAAAATAGCCAAGACTATGATTGGTTAAACAAAATTTTAAGTACTACTCCGATTGGAGCAGCTTCTCATTCCATTACGTTTACTTCAATCTTATATACTCATTCAAATTCCATGTCACAGTCAGGTAATTTTTTTGTTACCAAATTGAACTAAAATATTATTGAAAATATTTAAACCATCTCAAAGAAAAATTCTTATCTATTTTTCTTTCTTAATCTTGATACTTGTTATTTTTTTTTTTGTGATATTTTTTTGTGTGTTNTTTTTTTTTTGTGGTATCTTTTTGTGTGTTCTAACGCTTTCACAGAAATCTTTCAACTTCCCAACGTATGGTTTTTATGGTATCGACCGATATCTTGGTATCTTGGTACCAATCTATTCCGGTAGCAGAATCATATCCATCGATTAACTAATTAGTACATATATTTGATATATATATATATATATATATATATATATATATATTTATATATATATATTACTACTGAGCTACTATTATTCATATATTCATATTCTCATATATGAAATATGAAATTTTACAGCCGCTTGCTCTAAGATCTAATATTATACTACTAAAAGAACTTTGTTTTCAAAATTTTAATAAATAGCATTGCTGTTAGAATTTTAAAATGACTTTTCATTTGCATGGACTGTTTTGTATTTTTTAAAAATTCAATTGAATTTCAAAATGTCATCTTCCTGGTATGTCACAAGCAATATTTCCAATAATAACTAGCTTCAAAACTTCCCATTAATTTTTCAATATCTAATTTTTCTTATCTCAACCTTTGTAAGCATTTCTAGAATATACGCAGAGGGTATTATTTACAAAAACTTTGTTCAAAATAATTTTTTTTTTTTTGGCAATAATTTGCTTGTCACATGAAAATCTGTCATTTTCCCGGCTAGTTATATTTTGTGATTTATAACCAAAATAGATAGTGTCAACTATCAATATCCTATGTTAATAGATTGGTTAGAATACTATCCTATCTGAACGTGTCTTATTACATAAATAAAGAACCAACTTTCTGGTTCAAAATCTATTTCAAAAATTTTTTCAAGGTGAGTAGATTTTTATGTTGTCATTTTCCTGTTATCTTGAAATTATTAATTACATAAACTACATAGGTTTATCTGAGTTATTTCAAGAAATCCTGTTGTTTTCTGCCGAATGTAAACGTCTTAGGCCAAAATGTTAAATTAAATTTAAGTTAAATGCTATAAAGTGGCGAATTTGTCATTATCCTGGCTGTCATTTTCCTGGCTTCTGAATCACAGGGCATTGACGTGTTACCAGAAAATTTTATAAAGAGTATACTGTAAAGAGGGAAAGTAAACATTAACCTAATACCTAGTTTATACAAGATTGTAATATGCCTGAATGTAATCAAAGTTATTTATTTATTTAATGATTGATTATTATACACAATTTAATTCTGTACGTGTCAGCAGCAAAAACATTTTTGTTTCTTTTTACAGTGGATGAAATAATTAATTTAAGTAATTCATAGTCCATCTAACATAAAGGCTAAGTTGAGTTACTTACTATTAGCTTAAAAGCGCTGTTTTTTAAATTTCTGAGATAATATGTCATTTTCCTGGCATTCAAAATTTGGTGAATTTCTATTTTTTTTTTCTTGATCATATGCCAATAAACTACACTGCTGTCTGTAAGATATTAATAAATGTAACTAAATAAATACACACAGAAATTAGATTACTTCGAAGACTTTAAATTTGAAGAAATTTTATGTTCCGAATTGTCATGTTTCCAAAGAATCACCCATATACTATTGTAAAAGTCCGGGATTCGATCCTCAGTCAAAACTAGAGAAGCTCATACAGCTTCCGATCGAGATGGATGCAGGCTTGTCTGGAAAGAATATCTGACATTATGCGCAGCTCTAACCACATTGCAGCAATCATGTCGTCGGTAACGAAATTGTGCAAACCATAATTTCCATGATCTCCTGACCAGCTCTGACGAAGTCCAGTTGCAACTCGGGACAACACTGCGACAACCACCTACGCTCTGAAAAAAGTATTACTGAACGAATTGTCACCGTAATAACGAAACAGTATTTTTTCCTGCTTAAAATCGACAGTGTGAGGCTTGTATATCATTGAAAATTTATAATCTTGCTTTCTTTTTCTTATCCGATTAAAAAAAAACATATTTTAAGGCTCTCGAGACCAATGGGAATTATACATGACCTTGCCTTTGCATAATAACTTTTAAATGATAATTTATCTTTGTGTTATTTTAATATACCTTTATATCAAATGCCATGTTATATACAAAACATAAAAATTCTCTTCATTTGTGCAGATGAATAGTATACTTTACTTTAATATTCCAGATAATGAAGATACTACTATTCCTTCTGTTCAATTTTCTGTTTCTCTTGGAGGTGTCGTCCGCTGCTGTGATGGTTTCGGGAGGTGGTGGAGATTTTGATGGAATATCAATTGGTCCTGTGCCTGTCCCATCGGCATCCGTACCAGCAGGGACCTTTTTAACTTCTCCAAGAATGAAGTCATACGGAAAATTTAATCATCGGTATTAAAACGCTTGATTGCTTATGCATGTGCATCGTGTAGCTTCTGTTGCAAGAAAACAAAGTGGCAGTGAACTTCACATAATTTCAAGAAAGTGAATTACTTGTTTAACGATATGTATAAAGCAATAAATTCATTAATAATTCTTGTAAATGCATACTTTAAACTTTCTTGGTTATTGTAAAAATATCAAAAAGAAATTTGTAAAAATACCTAAATTCATAAAATAATACTCTTATTTTAAAATAAGCAAATTTTGAATATCTTATTATTAAACTAAGTTGTAAAAAAATTAATTTTGATTTAAAAAAAATCTTACAGAATATCTCGAAGCTCATGGTACATACGTTGGAGATGATAAAAGGAACTAGACAGGTACAAATCACCATACCATCCATGATTCGAACGCAAGTCCTACGCGCTAGAGGGTGCGGACATCAATTTTGAGCAGTTCCGGTGAGGGAGGACAAGTGTTGTTCCACTTCATTTTGTTGAATAAAATGTTCATTTAATCAGTTTCTTTTTATTCTATCTCTGTCTGCCTTGTTATCCATCATTTTGTGATACAGCATGTTTCGTGCTCTAGTGCTTTACGATTTGCGTTCTAACCATGGATTGTATGGTGATTTGTGCTTGTATAGTAGTCTTCCATCACTCCCTAACGTATGTATTATGAGTTTTGGAACACCATGTATATTTCTTTTCAAGTAAAAGATATTTTCCAACGAAATTTTAAATAAAAGAAGCAGAGTCTATCATTTCCATGTTAAGATTTAATTTTCCAGCAACCTTCTTAAATATTAAAAGGCGTGTCCTATTGATATAGGCTACATTATTAAACGGATTTAGAATTTCTGCTTTTCTAACCCTCATGTTCGATTAAGTAACTTCTGAAGTAACTGAGAACGAATAATTTGAAAAATCTAAGCCGGATTTTAAATAATAATAATAAAAAGGCATTTATAGTTTGTGGAATTAATCGGCAGAAATTCGCGCCGCTTTTTCGGTAACATTTTAGAACAAACATTTACAGCGAACTACATGTTAGTGGCAGTGAAGCGTAGGTTTTAATATTTTTTTCTCTTGCTTTAGTAAACTTCATTAAGAGTAATTTTGTATACCCTGCATATAAATAATTAAAACTTATCTATAAAATGCAATTTAGTTCCCCTTATTTTGTTAACCTCTGGCGCCTAACTTAAACATAAGAAACAGGGCCGATTATTTCATGGTGATTCCATTAATGTGTTTTCAAAATTAATCAGAATTCCACAAAAACTTAGGCTGAATTGTCAGAACGGAGTTAAACTTCGAACTTGGTCTAAAAAGGTCAAACCAAGTAACCTTGGTCAAATCAAGCTGCTTTGCAGATATGAAGTTTGAGGGGAAAACCCGGTTCTAAAGATCTATTTCAGTCTGGTCTAAGTTAAATTTACTTTGGAGTTGGTTTAAACCAGAGAGAAGAGTTTTAAACCTCGATTCTTCTGTTCACTATCTTGTTTTTGTGGATGTTTTGTACATTGGTTTTCATTATTGTCTTACAAGTTTTAAATAAATAAATACGTTCGAATTAATGAGAAAACATAATATAACTGTTCTCAGTAGTGAACATCGCATCTTTCTTTCTGGGTCTACAATAGTCTTAACGAAGTCTTATGAAAAAATGCATCTCCGAGATTTGTTTTGAATTGACAATATACTATTTAATAATTTACGTTTCCCTGTTAATAAACATTAAGATAGTTAAATATCTCACCTACTTAATGGGGGCTTTCTTAAGTGATTGTATACATTATAATCAACTACTCAAGAGTTAGATCTTTTTTGGAATGATCACGAAAATGCAAGAGATACGAAACTACAATTTTAGGAATTAAATAGTTTAAGATTATTTCTATTAAGAATCATTAATGTTTGAATTTATCAATTACTGATCTTAATATATTCTTATTGTTAATAAAACAAAGTATTGGATTCTTAACACGGTGACAATAAATATCACTATTTACTATATCTGATAGTTTGAAACATTGATAAAATTTTCTAATGGAGAGAGTTTCATTTATTTATAAAATTTCTTTTTCCTTAACCTATGTTTTTGGTAGTAGTCAACAACTTTTCAAAACGTATCTGATTAATTATCTTTATATCTTTTGCTTACTTTATTTTTCAAACATACAAAAACCATCACTGAATAAAATATTCGAAATTGGAGATCAGCAACTTCGTACCAAGAATAACAGTTACTATGATTCTTATGTACATATTTCACATTTTCATAAATTTTGAAAGCATAAATGATAGTTGCCAGAAGTGAAAGTTGAAAAAAAATGTCTTGTTAAAATTTATTTTGTAAGAGGAAGTTTTGCACCCACTTTTTACTTTACTTTGTTAATAGTTACGAAGTTTTCAGTTTTATTCAGAGGACCCATTGCTGAAAGCATTTTGTAATTCAACGAGATTATAAAAAACATATCTGTTAAAATTTAATTTGTTATTAGATGTAATTGTATTTTCGGAAAGCAAATTTCAGACATGTTTACATGATTTTAAATTTTTGTATACATGTTTTTGGCACAGCTAAAATTGACTATAATAGTACTTTAAATATAATAATACTATAATAGTTAAAATTAACTGCACTAGTACTTTAAGAAATTAAAATGTATCTAAAGCCAACATTTCAACGGCTGTCAGTGTTGCCAATATTTATTTTTCAGACTATAATTGTATGCATATCTCTATTGGTGTGATAGTACCTCAAAAAATTTAAATTATATCTAATACCAGCATTCCTACAGCTATCAGTGTTATAAATAATTTTTTCAGACTATCATCCTATGAAAATCTCTATTGGAGTAATATTACCACAAGAAATTAAAATAATATCTAAAACCAACATTCCAACGGCTGTCAGTGTTACAAATAAAAATATTTTCAGACTATCATCGTATGCATATCTCTATTGATGTGATAGTACCTCAAAAAATTAAAATTATATCTAAAACCAACATTCCTACTGCTATTAGTGTTATAAATAATTTTTTCAGACTATCATTCTATGTAAATCTCTATTGTTGTAATATTACCACAAGAAATTAAAATAATATCTCAAACCAACATTCCAATGGCTGTCATTGTTACAAATAAACTTTTTTTCAGACTATCATGGTATGCATATAAGGAACAGGAAGAACTTAAAGAGGAAGAATCAAGTGTTAAAGAACCCACACCACCTAAAAAGAACTATTTCAAGAGAAAATGGAGACTCTTAAAAAAAGTCTTCGACCAATAAAATCAAAGGATGAAAAAAAGGTAGCTCAAAAAAAGAGGCACTAGGTTTTTTAAGTGCTTTTTTTCTGCTATATATGAGTTTATTTTACTTTTAAATGTGCATGCTAAATTTTCATGCTGATATTCATATGTTTTTGAGCAGGAGCAATAATAGAGCAAAACAAATATGGAAGAAAACAACGATAGAACAAAACAAATATAAAAGAAAGCAAATCTGGAACAGAACAGAGAACAAAAGAAATATAGAAGAAAGCAACCATAGAACAAAACAAATATGGAGCAAAGCAAATATGAAACACAACAAATCGAGAGCAAAACAAATATAGAAGAAAACAACTATAGAGCAAAACAAATATAGAACAAAGTAAATATGGAACAAAACAAATAGAGAACAAAACAAATATCGAACAAATCTAACTAAATGTTTCATCTGAACACAATAATTTAAATAAATTTGGTGATTTTGAATTATGGATGTCAAAAGTTTGAAAAAAATAGAAAAAAGGAGTTTAAAAAAACTATTTTTCTGAATATATCTGGGAAAGCAAATTGAACCAATGCACTGAATTTGGAACAGCGACATAGAACTTCCATCTAAAATTTGTCTTATCTATATGTTTTTACGGAAACATAGTTTGTTTTAAAAATGATTTGAATCAACAATGTGCAAGAATTGTACTTACTACTACTTTTTTTTCAAAATTTTTCAAATTGATTTTTCAAGTGTTGAAGGTAGTATTATACCATCGATGTATAATACTACCTTCATACTTCATACGATGTATAATACTACCTTCCATGTATAATTCACCTGTATACTTCACATTTAGAGAAAATCAGCTAATAGTATAAGATTAGAGCAGCCATAGGTATTTTTTTTACCAAAACCGAAAAGGAGAGAAACTAATGTGTCATGCACTTCTCAAAATTCTGTTTTAAAAAAAGTGAAGATGAAAAAAAGAGACGTATCAAGAGGAAAAATTGTGGTCACCAAAGCAGCTCCAATAATAATATGGGAAGAGAAAATGCTAATGAAATATTCAGAAATAAATTGAAAGTGGAAAAACGATTTTCATGTGCATCTATAAAGTAACAAAAAAAAATCATGTTACGAAAATTGCTCTGTGCAGTATTGAAAGTTCTACTAACAAAAAAATTAAAAAATAAACCAAAAAAATTTATAAAATTAAAAATTGTCGGCGTGTTGTCCCGTGAGCTTCGAGATCACGGTTGTCCCCCCTTGTCTCCAACAAAAAAAGCAAAAAATTATGAAAGCAAAAATAAAAAGATAAACAACTGGAAAATGTTTCGCAATGTGCTTATGTATTGCAAAAATAAAAATAAAAATATTTACAACTGTTATATTCATGTTTATGTAATAATTTGGCTAATAAATACATTATAATTCCTATGTATTGTGACTCGTTTTGTTTTACTATTCTTTTATCCGTGAAGTGTACAGGATTAAATTTGCAATATCCAACCATAACAGTTAATACTTAATAATATGAAAACTTCATTTGCTTCAAAAAATATGAAGATCGTAATTAAACTCAAAATTTTACGAGCTCTCAGAAATAATCTGATCTGAGAGATATCTGAGCCCTCATTTTAGGAGGGCTCAGATATAGGCGCCTACTCTCAAGACTTGTCTGACTAGCGAGAGGAAAACAAACCAAATTGAATCAGATAACGGAAATTTGCCAAAGAAATAAGGAAATAAAAGTGAAAAGCAAAGCTTTAAAAATCGCTGTGGCTCGCTGTGAAACCGAAATGAAAAATAAAATAGGTTAAAACAAATTCATACAGCATCAAACGTGTTAATACGTTTCTAAAATGTAACATGAAAATGTTTCCGTGTTTGCAGAAACTTAACCAAACGTTGCAATTAACTTCCCTTTTGATTACAAAAAGTAAAAATGTGAGTCATCACAAAATGCAGAAGCATAACAGAGACCAGCCTTTTAATCGCAACTTAGAACATCGCAAAAAGATAAAAATTACGTAACCATATGCTTACTTCCAGAAAGGTTTTTGAATTCTGACTGGTATCACATTATGATCCCAGAAAGCTCACAAATTAGGTAGCAGCAAACATGCTTTAAAATGTGACTGCGGAGTTGGTGAATGGTTATGGCTCCAATGAGTTGACTTTAAACAAGCTAATCAATTAATGCAGTTTTCATTGATGAATCCGAAATTAGTCACAAAACTGTGCATTCTCTTAAGAAATATATAATTTTATCGATTTATTTGAATTTTTGATTATCAAAATACAGTGGGTAGTCACGAATGATCCAAATAAAGTCCTAATAGTTTGGTCAGAAGACCGGTCAAAGGTTTGGGTTCCCACCTTTTTTTTTTTTTTTTTAAAGGTAATTTCACTTATTTTTATATTTTTGCTATGACAAAGAAAGTTTTTAAGCAAAGCTCAAAACTTTTTCACAAAATTATAAAATCTGTTCATCTAAGGATAATATCATGTTTAAAACGATTTTTGATAAATTTTTATGCACAAAACTTTTTGCACAAAGTTATAAAATCTGTTCATTTAAGGATAATATTATAATTGAAACGATTTTTGATAAATGTTTACGCACAAAACGTTTTCACAAAATTATAAAATCTCTTCATCTAAGGATAATATCATGTTCAAAACGATTTTTGATAAATGTTTATGCACAAAACTTTTGCACAAAATTATAAAATCTGTTCATCTAAGGATAATATCATGTTCAAAACGATTTTTGATAAATGTTTATGCAAAAAACTTTTGCACAAAATTATAAAATCTGTTCATCTAAGGATAATATTATAATTGAAACGGTTTTTGATAAATGTTTACGCACAAAACGTTTTCACAAAATTATAAAATCTGTTCATCTAAGGATAATATCATGTTCGAAACGATTTTTGATAAATGTTTATGCAGAAAACTTTTGCACAAAATTATAAAATCTGTTCATCAAAGGATAATATCATGTTTAAAACGATTTTTGATAAATGTTTACTATATTGTTAAGTAACGGTTACTACAGTTTTGCAATATAATTTTTACACCATTAATTTTAAGTGACAATTTGAGAAAAATCACAACTAGTTTTTGAGAAATGATCTTTAATGATGGACACTAGCAGCTGAGGTGAAGTTTCCTCTGTTGAAATATTTGATGCTATTTCCTACTTGGGCGAGTCTCGCACCCGAAGAAATTTGCCGTGTGGGCTGCAAGTGAAAGCGAGACGGAAAACAGGAAAAGCTGGTAGTAAATCCATTTCAGTTTTGACTTGTTCTCGGGAGGAGAAAATCTATTCTCATCTTCAAACCATTCAACATTATCTACTTTTCTGAAGAAAAAAGTAGATTTATATATATGTTGTAAAAAAAAAAAATCTCACTAGTTACTTAAATTTAATGCTTCTCGAAAAAAATACTAGAAGAAAATGATTTTCATGCCAGTTTTTGCTCATTTTACGTCTTGGTACATATAGGCTTTCTGCCCTGGAGGACCTTTTGGCAACTGCAACATTTTGAGGGTGCGCCTCTATTTTTCAGGGATTGATAGAAGTGCCTTTAGAACACTATAGTGGTGATCAGGAAAATGTAATGATACGTTTTTATATTCAATTTTAGTATAAATTTTACTACCACTTGATTATTTTTGTGGTACTTTCTAGAGCTCCAACTATTTAAAAGTAGCATAAACTTTCCGGACTGCGAAAGAATTTGAAACGTTTGCATTTCTTAATTAGAAACGAATAAGGTTTATTACTAGATTTATTGGTTACAATGTACACAAAGCTACCAGACTGTAAAAGTTTCAAATATAATTTTTTTTTTTTTCATTGTACCTACCACCATTGAAAATGGTTAGCAAATACTGCAATAAAAGCTTAGAACTTTGATAGCCACACTAAAATATGCTTGTTTAAAAAATAATATTACAAACTTAAGGTGGTATATATTTAATCACATAAATATGAATATATTCATTGAGTAGTATAGTATACCGTTTAAATTTGATGGGGATAAAGGAATGCCGTATGAATTGATATATTTATAAATGCTACTTTTGTGAATTTAAATTAATTTTTTTTTTTTTTAGTTTTATGACTTTATTGCCTTGTATAGAATTTATGAGGGAAAAAATTACGTGATTTATTTAAATGGAAATTTACAATATAAAATATGCTTAGTTTCACAAAAAGCTAATAATTTATTATAACATTATTCTTTAATAATTTTTTAATAAACAAGTACATCTATTTAATTACTGCTTCGAATAGAAGTAATAAAAAATAAGTATTTTTCAATAAGTAATTTCTGCCGATATTCATCTGTAAACTGAAATATTTACGTTCTTTGCGAGTTAAATAGTATTTATTTGTATTGGCTTTTTTTCCACAAAGTAGTAAAAATTGCACTGTACATTTAGCACACGAATTTGTCTTTCACAGAAGTAAAACAATCTAACTACCACTTTACATTAAATTTTCTGACCTGTTCATATAATTTTTCTACACTTGCAATTTAAAATGGGATAGGGGTCGCATACCTGCCAACTTTTAATCACCTCCATTATTATTTTTCCTAGTGGTATTAAAATAGAATTTAAACTTCAATTTTAAGCAAACAAATACGTTGTATTTGAGAAAACTTAAGTTGACAACCATGACAGTAACGCATATTAATATATGAGCTTAATTTTTGTAAGAATAGTGGTGATCAATACCATTTAAAAATTAAGATTATAAAAGAAAAAATAGTATATAATTACTACCACTTTTAATATGAAAATAAAATCTTCCAGAAGAGTTGGCAGGTATGGGGTCGCTTCGCGACCCAGGTGCCCAATAAAATCAAAACACTAGGACTACAATTTGACATGACGGTAAAAATGGAATATCAAATAGCATCTATGAAAATCAAGAAAGCGTGTATTCGTGAATGATAGAATAAGTAATACAGTAATTGAATTTAGAAAGTGAATAATAGTAATAGGCGACGATACTTTTACATATCTGTAGCTATATACTGATAGTTTTCGCTCGTGAAAGACCTCCAACTCCACAACATACAGGGAAAGGCTGAGGGGTATGGAACCGAGACACAGAAATAGGTACTGGTGCTTGGCGACTGCTTTAGCAACAGGACAAGTGTATTTTAAGTAGGATTGAGCAATGGCCAAATATAAGAACAAAACAGAAGAATTTCTAATGTTGGACGTTTGGAAGCTGGAATGTGCTTTAGAATAGCAATATAATTTACGGAGTATGAAAGACTGCTAGATTTGAAGCATTGCGAAATTCGATTATGTGTTATTCTCGATTTCTTTTCATCGATGAAGGTTGAAATTGTCGATAACAACTATCCCGACACTTAGATAAACACATAGCTGAACTATGTGCAAATTTCGTCAAAATGCCATCTCTTGTGATACGTGCAACTACTTTAAAAACTTCAGCTCATCAAAGACAATATAAAATATAGCAATTACCTTTTTTCTATCCTATGTCGTACCGTTCCGTAAATGTTGTAAATAGTTGTAAATACTTGTATACAATTTTTCACTCGATATTCACCTATATATAATTGCGCATTTATTATCATGAATTTTTCCTACTTCCCTAAAGGCTGTGTGACACTGTCAAAGGCACTATGCACCTGCGAAGCTCGGGGAAAATACCACGGCGGGAGACGAGGCAGTCTGCCGCAAAAAAACTCTTCTCTCTCTTAAATTTGTTTGTTTAATCTCACTACCTTAATTTAATTTTATCTCAGTAAATACTACTGAACCCCAACTCTTCGACGATTTATAATGCATTCCCACTCAGATGAATTAGTTAACTACATGTATAACTACCACATATTAGTATGAGGACCTTTAGGCAATTGCAACATTTTGAGGGTGCGTCTCTACTTTTCAGGGATTGATAGAAGTGCCCTTCGGCACACTAAAATGGTCATCAAGAAAAAGTAATAATACATTTTTATATTTAAAAAAAATCATTTTATAGCATACATTTTGCTCTCACTTGATTATTTTTGTTTTTCCTTCTGGAGCTCCAATTATTGAAAAGTGGCATAAACTTTTCGGACTGCGAAATAATTTGAAACGTATGCATTTCTAAATTCGAAACGAATAAGCCTATTATTTAATTGTAAAGTATAAGTTACTTAAAACCGACACGGAGTGCTTGAAAACGAACGCAAAACGAAGTATTTTATCTTCTTATCCAAGCGCTTTGTGAATGGCGATCAACGTAAGCCAAGTCCAACTATCATGATGGTCACGTGACAAAAACGTTTTAAATGTTACAGTTGAATTAGGAGACGGAGATTTTTATGATTAAATTATGCGAAAACAGGGTCGGAATGAGATGTGGGGACCCCGGGGGCAGGGGTGAAAGCGAGACGGAAAAGAGGAAAGGCTGGTAGTAAAACCATTTCAGTTATGGCTAGTTTTGGGGAGGAGTTTACTTACTATCTTTTTAAATTTTTCAACAATATCTACTTTATCTTGGAAAAGAAGCAGTTTTATATATATGCCAGAATTATAAAAGAAATCTTGATAGTTACAGATATTTCATTTTTTTCGAAAAAAATGCTGGAATGAAATGTTTTACGTACCAGGTTTTTCTCTTTTCCGTCTTGCTATATAAGGGCTTTCACCCATGCCCGGGGGGGGGGGCGGCACTCGATGAAAGGAAATAGATTTTCATATCTGCCAACTTTTAATCCTTTCCAATATCATTTTTCCCAGTGGTATTAAAATGGAATTAAACTTTCAATTTTAAGCAAAAAAATACGCTGCATTTGAAAAAAATTAAGCTTGCAACCATGAGAGAAACACACATTAATATATGTGCTTAATTTTTTTAAGAATAGTGGTGATTAAAATCATTTAAAAATTAAGTTTATAAAAGAAAAAATAGCATATATTTACTACCACTTTAAATATGAAAATGAAATTTTACGCCAAATGCGTAAAAGTTGGCAGGTATGGATTTTTTTGAAATCTTTATAAATTATTATTGATTTTGTCTTTTGAAAAGTTTTAAATATTTTTTAATAAGCTAAACCTTTCATGCTTAACTAATTTACATATATTTTCGATTTAAAATTAATCGCTACAATTGATTGATATTTATTGAGTCTCTAATAATCAAATAAAATGAACATTTACCGCATAAACCGGTATGGATTCAATAACGTTAACAGTGTTGTCATAAGGATCCCACACTGCAATGGATTCTACTTCCTCCTTATCTGCTAACCTGTTAAAATCGCATCAGAATTAGAAATCTGATGGTGCGTGAGTTTAATTTATTCTAAGCTAAATACTCCAGAAACATACTCAGTATTTTCATACTACATTCTCAATATTTTCTGCCATCATTTTTAAGCACAGGTCTCCGGAGCTTTAAGAAAGGGGTATACGGTTAAAAGTAACGCCTACTCTTACCTATAAGACGAAATTCACGTCATGCGAAATGAACTACTGTTTCTCTTAATAGCTGCAATGAGTAACTGAATTACTTTCAGTACCGTTGCTCAATCCTAAGTACGCTTATCATATACCGGAATGGTTACATGATGCACATCAGGCAACCAGACTTTAAAAGTTTCAAATATAAATATATAGTTTTTATTTTCATTGTACCTACCACCATAGAAAATGGTTAGCAAATACTTCAATACAACTTGAACTTGAACAGGTGTTTCTTTCAGAGTGCCTGTCCACGAAATTGACTCTTTCGTATGAACTTGAGCCCGTGGGCGTCTATAATGTTGTCGATGGGTAGAGTGGTGAGCGAAAACGCAGAGGCGGAAGTCATGGATCAGTTTATACTAATAGTGTTAAGTCCTAAGTTAGTGGGGGAGTTATATACTGATATGATAAATGTGGAAAAAACAAAGCTGCGATGCAAAATATGTGGCAATATAAAGTTAGGTATAAAGCTGGGGGTGGCATGCTCCCGAGTCGAGGATCACCCTTCTGATCATTTCCCCTCTCTACGAGCATCCATATATATATATAAAAAAAAGGGGGGCCACTACTTAAAATACTTTGATAGTATGCAATCTGATAGCAGGAATGCAGTTATGGGGTTGTGGCTCTTCATATCCACAATTAGTTCTTTATTTAGCAGGGTGTTAAATCCACCTGGGTCTCTGTTTCTTGACTTGCTATAAAAGCTAGTAACTAATCTGTTAATAAAATTCATGATTGGGTCGATTTTTAAGCCATTTTTAATGTTGGTGTTAGGTAGAAAGCGAGGTGCACCTGTAATGCGTCTCAGAATTTTGTTTTGGACAATTTCGAGTTTATTAATCTGGGTGTTGTTAATTGTATTGGCCCAGATGGGGCATGCATAAGTTAGGATAAGCCTTAGGCATTGTAGGTACAGTAAGCGTTTTAGGTCAATCGGTTGGGATGAGTTAGCATTAAGTATAGGTTTGAGGCAGTTGTAGGCTGCATAAGTTTTATTTATAATATTTTGTACATGGAGGTTCCATGTGAGTTTATCATTAAAGGTAACACCAAGGTACGTAGCCTTATTAGTGATAGGAATTTTGTCATTAAGTAGGATAACTGACTGTTTATTTTTTTGTGCCTTTTTTTCCTCCTATTTATTATTAGTTGAGATTTATCCGTATTTATTGCTTTTTTATTGTTGCGTCACCAATCTTCAATTGGTGGCATTTAATCATTAAGATTTTTGACTGCTTGATCAGGTCGATCTCATGGCAATTGTTGTGTCATCAGCGTAAAATTCGATAAAATAGTTATGATTGCTATGGTTAATAGGGAAATCACTTGTGAAGATTAAATACAGTACTGGGCCCAGGATACTCCCCTGTGGTACACCAGCCCGTATTAACCTTTTATTTGATAGCTCACCATTTAGTTTAATCTGAAAAGTTCTTTCAGTTAAACATGAGTTAATAATTTTAATAATACCAATGGGAAGATTTTGATTTATTAATTTAACTATTAATGCTTCATGCCAAACTCGATCAAAGGGGCAATTATAGTCCTAGTGTTTTGATTTTATTGGGCACCTGGGTCGCGAAGCGACCCCTATCCCATTCATCTAGAATTTTAACACTGTTTTGGTTGAGCATTGAGGTAAACAGGAAGTGGAATTGCTTTTATGAATGTTTCAAGCACTTTGCTTGAATAACTGAAAAGGAATCAAAAAATAAAATGAGCAGCTTGCTCTATAGTTGTGTTTGTTTGATTTTGGAGTTGTTCAGAATTATATCAGCATGAGGAAACGTTATTTTCCGAAAGATTAATGAAATTATTTGTTTTGATAGTTATGATATGAGGCGTCGGAGGTGAAATGTGCAGCTATTGGTCTGTAGTTTTTATCTTTGATATAATTTTCAGATTTAAAGATTTAATTAAAATTTTCTGTTTTACATTCTACGGCTTTATCGAAAAAATCTGCGTTAAGCTTGTATATGCTGTGATAGAGCTGCTATTTTGAGGTCTGTATGTATATTGGTATGCCGGATGAATCATCTTGCACAGGTTATTTTTCTAAGGATCTTGTTCTGGCATTGGTTTAATTTCTTCAGTAGATGTTGAAGTGAGGCATAGGTAAGTATTGTGCGGATCATTGCTGTAGTTAGTAGCTTCTTCAGTTTAAGAAAGGACAAACATAAGTTTTGAAAAATAAATATATCACATATATTTTTTTAATTTAAGGTGGTAGATAGTAGATACTTCATCACATAAATATATTCATTGCGTATACCATGAGAGGATATGTGTAGATGAGATGGTGATAAAGAAATGCCGTATGAGTTGATATATTTATAAATGCTACTTCATAACTTTATTGCATTGTATAGAATTTAAGTCATATATTTAAATAGAAATTTACAATATAAAATATGTTTAAATTCACGAAAAGTTAATAATTTATTGTAACATTATTCTTTAATAATTTTTTAATAAACAAGTGCATCTATTTAAATACTGCTTCAAATAGAAGTAATAAAAAGAATTAGTATTTTTCAATACATAATTTTTGCCGATATTCATCTATAAACTGAAATATTTATGTTCTTTATGAGTTAAATAGTATTTATTTGCATTAGCTTTTTTCCACAAAGTAGTAAAAATTGCACTGCACATTTAGCACACGATTTTATCTTTCACACAAGTAAAATAATCTAACTACCACTTTACATTAAATTTTCTGATCTGTTGAAATAATTTTTCTTCTCCCTCAATTTGACATGACGACGAAAGATACGGAGTATCAAATTGTATCTATGAATATCAAAAAAGCGTGTATTAGTAAATGTTAGAATAAGTAATACAGTTATTGAATTTAAACAGTGGCTTATAATAATAGGCGACGTTGCTGCTACACATCTGTAGTTATTTACTGATAGTTTTCGGGCGTGTAAGACCATCTCCAACTCCACAACATGCAGGGAAAAGCTGAGTGGTGTGGCACCGAGACGGAAAAATGGGTACTGTCTGTCTCTCAGAACAGCCACAGTCATGGTGCTTACCGACTGCTTTAACTGGACAAGTGTATTTTAAGTAGGATTGAACAATGGCCAAATGTAAGAACGAAACAGAAGAATTTCTGATGTTGGAATCTGGAAAATGCTCTCTAGAATAGCAATATAATTTTCAGAGTATAAAAGATAGTTAGATCCGAAGTACTATTGCGAAATTCTATTATGTGCTATTCTCGATTTCTTTTCATCCATGAAGGTTGACATTGTCGGTACCAAATACCCCGAAGCTTAGAATAAAAAGGACTACTGAGTATAACGATTATGTGTTTTAATCGATTACATGAACTATTGATGATATCGATTACTTTACTAAAAAATAATTATATACGATTATTTATTAAAAATATTTAATCGATTTATGTATGTATACCAAATTTAAAAAATTTTAACCATTAATTGAATTGATTGATAGAAAATATCGATACAATGACAATCACAGTCACTGCTATTTGTCACTGTTACTTTTCAATCACAGTAGCAGAAGTAAGAGTGATAGAGACGTCGCACTTTCATTCTTCTTTCTTGTTCTTCTCTTTTCTTAGCTTCCCTCCTCGCTTTAGAAGAGGGAGCTTTAGTAATTTTCATTACTTATGAATTACAACGACGTTGTGTAATTTATACGAAACATAATGAAACTACTATATTTAAAACAAAGTGGTAGTCAAATCATAATTTTTTCTTTTTTAGATAATAAGCAGTATTTTATCGAGAAGCTTCGTTTCAATAAATGCAAAATTGGACTATATAAAATAATACTAGATATTTTTAACACCATATATTATCTTCTACTCCTGCTTTCCACTTGAGTTTTTAGGAGTTAAGTAGTTCAAGCTTAGTAGTAATTACTAAGCTTAGGAAGATTAATTTCATATGGTACAAAAAGTAACGCCCACTACTACACAAATTTAAGTTATTCAGCTTATCAATGAACACTTCAATGTGATGTTTTAATTTGCTATTAATCTATTAAAACTTTTTCAGAAAGCAGAGGCATCTCTGAATATATATAAAATAAGCTACTATTATGTAGAATCTGAGAAATTCTGAAAATTAATTAGCTCAGATATCTCTGCAGTTCATCAAATTTGGAAATCACGAAAATTTTCATGACATTCTGGCTTAAACGCATAAAATTTTCAAATTTTTTACTGGAAAAGCATTGTTGCTAGTAACACATTAATATTATAAATTATCTTTAAAAAAATTCTTTCCCTTATTGAGGATCCCTATAATTTTACTTTATGTGAACCGCTGTGAGCATTTTGCGAACAATTCTCCTCCCCCGAGTAAATAGTAGGCTTAATTTCTGCATGAACAGATGGGGCAAATTAGAGTGCCTGTATTGCAGGGACTAATGTAGAGGATATCTGCCCTTATATCTATGCTGTATTGAAAAGAGTGATGACAATATCCAAGAGCGTATGCGCTGCCGTCATATTTTTGTCCAAGGGGGTTGCCAGATGATACACTGAAATTGGCGCCACTCGCTCATTTGGTGTTATTCTGAAGGTTCTGTTATTCTAAGAGTATATACTAAAGTATCAATAATATAAACTTTAAGATTGGAAAGCACATGATGTTACAGATTTTTTAAGAAACATTGTCTCGCATCTGAAATTGTTAAAAAATTAACGTCAATGAAAAAAAAAAAGACTTATGAAAAGACTTCAGCTTTTAATAAATGCATTAAATAAAATATAAAAATTAATAATGATTATGCCATTTATTTCAGAAATAATAATTAATAAAACAAATGATATAATTTATTGTTATTTATTACTTTTTCAGGAAAAAATTATCGCATATTCACCTGAAAAGGTATTGTTTATTTCAACAAAAATTTCCATAATTAGTTGAAATTTAAAACAAACTAGCATTTTATACAGTTGATAACGAAAAGTAAACAAATGCTACTTTGTAACGCGCATTGTAACATTGTAACGCGCCAGCATGTCAAAGTAATATCGCCAAACTCTACACTTCTGAAGTTTTGATAAAAAGATGCTCAAATCTTAAAATTTATAAGTAATTTAGATAGAAATTATGTGTATTAAAAGTAAATACATTTATTCTTATCTAACCATTAGTTTTTCATCACCTTGTTCTCTTTACAATAAGATAAACATAACTTTATATGCAAGCAAGTAAGTGATAATAAGGATAAATTCGAATAACTAACAACTATCCAAATTTTCAGCCATAATTTTAACATTTACTGTAACTGTGAAGTTTCTTATTGAAAGAAAGTAAGTAATGAACTTATTACATGCATTTATTAATACAGAACATAAATTTTTTGAGTCAGATAATTTTCACTCCGTGTAATTCCAATGACGAATTTTCCACTCTCGCCTCTGGCGGTAAAGTTTTTTTTTCCACCAATCAGGAATCGTTTCTTCCTTGTCCACACTCTTTTACTCTAGGCACTCTAGGGCAAATGAACAAAGGACCCCAAATATCGTTGCATAAAATTTAAGTTTGCAGTTTTTCTTTTTTTTGAATTAATTCTCTAAATTATTATTTTGAAAAGACTTTCAGATGTTGCTTTATGATGCTTCTACCTTACTGGCTCATTGAAATTGAATCAACCAAAATTTATTAAAATTAATGATATTGAGCGATGCTTAATTGAGTTATTTTTAATTAAATATGAATAGACCTAGCGCTTATTTGAGATAGACGTTTATTAAAAAAATAAAAAGACAAATTTTACTGATTGAACTATTATTAATTCTTGATCTTTCATGGAATTTTCAAGCAATAGTTTAGACTTTTACTATTATTCATATTATTTTATTTATTTTTTGAAAGGATTTAGTCAGAGAAAATTTTAAGGCCCTATAGTCAATGCTCAGCCCACAAACATAATCAGATCAAGGTTAACACAGTTAATATATTTTTTTGACTATAATTATTAAAAATATTCAAACAGTCAACAGAAGAACTGATAAAGCCACGAAACACAGTCAACAGAAGAACTGATAAAGTCAAAAAGAACTGATAAGGCCACAAAAATTAGTCTTTAGCAGATTACCAAAGATCTTCAAAGCATATAAACAAATTATATTATTATGGAGCTATGGAGTTCCTCTTTTTAATTTGATTTCAGAATTACAATGTTACGGAACTGAACGCGGACCCAAGAACTAGTCGGCTTTTCAACGTCAGTTAAAAAATAAAATAGGTTTTGGTTTTTTCTTCTTCCAAGAAGCAAGTTATCAAGCAAGCAACAAGTTATTTTGTTGCAGAATTATTTCAAAAATTTTCCCGGAATTTCCTAAAATAATCTAATACTTGGAGAAATTTTGATTAAACTAGTTGAGCTGGCAGCTATATGAAGATAGTTATACTAAATGAAACAATCATATTCAGAATTATATGGCAACTTATTTTGAATTCGTGAAACAATAAGACACACTTATAAAAGACTACATGTTTAGTTTAAGGCATTTATTAACATTTAAGTACAGAAGCAAACTATCAGATTCTTAAATACAGTAAAGCTTTAAGTAATGTACATGAATGAAATAATGTACATGAATGAATGTTATTGGATGAAACAATTTGAGTGATCCACATTTAACACTTAAACATTTCCTATAAACTTCCAGTTACTTAACAAACATTTTTTTTCTCTCAAATTTTAAATATGTAAAGCTCAACACTTAACTATCATGTACGAAAATTGTTAAAAGTACCTTAACCTAACACCTGCCTGATTTCTTATTATATTTCTTTTAAAAAAATAGATTTTCTGATTAATATTTTTTAACTAAGTGAAACAAATTTTAGATGAAACGAAATTCAAAAAGTTAATATATATCTTTTATTAAATCTAAGTAAAAAAGTACTTAGATGGTAGAAGATACTTTGCTTTAGATACTTATTTTTCCATTACTTATGATTATTATTTTTTCGGAGATTTATATGTGTATATTAATTTAGCCCACATTTGCGTTTTGTGAGGGAGGGAAAAGACAGCATGACCATAAAATCGAACGTTACAATTGATCATGAAAAAGGTCACATGTATTCTTTATAATATTTGCAGATGTTGTTTTTTTTCAATAATCTTTTTTTTTAAATAATTTTTTTTTGAAAATAAGTTTTTTTTAAATAATTTTTTTTTAAAAATAATTTTTTTTAAATATTTTTTTTAATAATTTTTTTTAAAAAGTTTTAGAATAATTATAATTGTAATTTTTTTATTCTGAAATATATTTACTTCTATGAAACAAAAGAACTACAACTCTCACAAACATGTGGAGTTTTAATACCATCCACATGAATACTGCTTGTGTGTTTATCAGCAGCCATATCCAATCCTCTTAGACTCAACAGAAACTCTTTGATATATCCGAGTGATGATCATATTGTTCATTGAATATTTTAACAGTTGACAGTTCCTTCTGCAAATTTTTTTGGGGGTCACCCTGCATGAAATTCGATTCAAAATTTCTCTTGAGGAGAAATTCTGCTTGGGTACTTCGGCGCATTTTAACAACAACAATAAAAAAAATAATAATATTTTAAAATATCAGAACTTTTCTTTTCAGGATCCTTGTGGGTGAAAGGAGTCTTAAGATAAAAATACCCCTCCCCCCCTCTCTATAAATAGTTTTTCTCGAAAAAATGTTTCAGATAGGAAAATGTTTAAACACTTTTTCTACATATGAACGACAATTTCTCAATTTATTTTTAATATTGTATTTTGAAAATAGTAATTAAAACAAGACTTGCTTTGATTGATCTTTCCATGTTTTAAAAATGTACGGGTTAAATTTTTTTTTCTTCTGTGAAATTATTTCAATTCCTACACATTTCATTAGCATAAATTACACTATTTTCAATCTTCTTTCATCAGCACAAAGACACCAACAACTTTAATGCTTTTAATCGAGAAAGAGGCTTCGTAAAAAATATTGTTATAACCAGTGCAAAGGCTATTAAAAAAATATTTATTCCGCCGAAATTACGAGAATTCTAGAAGGTTATGAACAGTTTCTTCAAACTTCAAAAGTACTAGTTTCAAGAACAGCTTACAAACAAGGAATGCGTATAGTTTCAAGCTTTGAGAATGAAAAACCTGTGTTTGGAAAAACAATTATTATTTTGTGAAAAGGCTCCAAAATTTTACTTGTGTGTAATCTTTTTAAATCTTGTATTTTTTACAATCAACTGAAAAATGTGATGTAGTAAAAATAATAGCACAAGAAAAATCTATAATCATGAATATGTAATAAAAATATTGCTTTTTCTCAAATATTCACCACCATTTACTAACTCGTAAAAAATGACAGTAATTTTTTTCCAAACTGAATGAAATTTTAATATTTTTATCGAGTAGTAAATTATGCTTGTAAAAAAGTAATTTAGATATATTGCAAATTTTAATTCAGATGAGGCTGAGTATATCAAGAAATTTTACATCTTATTAAAATATTGAAAATTATTTTTAAATGATCCCAAATTTCAAAACAGTAAACATGGAGACATATGCTAACCTAATTTTTATATTAAACTACTGTAAATTGAGAATAAGTTTGTATTGAATGCACTCTCTTAGTAACAACAACATACTATCTATCCTATTTTTGAGTGAATATTTTGTATTTTTTTAATGAATACTGTACCTAATAATGATGCAACCTTCCTCGCTTCTAGTTCCCTTCAAAAATTCCATATCATTGCGCTACCTCCCTCCGCTTCTAGTTCCCTTCCAAACACTGATTTTTGGTGCAACCTTTCACTGCGTTTAGGTTCTTTCAAAATACCCACTTTTGGTGCAACCTTCTCTTGTTGTTTGGAACTAGTGAAAGCACCAATATATAATAAAACTGAACATCAATTTATGTAGCCAGCAAATAAGTACCAAAATTTGTCGCAGCATAGCTCGAAATTTTTACAGTGTATACCTCTTTTCGATGGAATCAAATTCTTGACCCATAAAGAGGTCGCCGCAATTTGGGAAATATAGTTTCAATCGTTTGGTCGAGACAGTGATCCAAAGTTTGGACTCAAACATTTGGTTTTGAGTATTTCATAGTAACTCGAGATTTTTTTGACGAATTGCAATCCTTTCGCGCATAATTATGAAATTCTTTAATCCATCCAACGTTAATTATATGCAGAAATAATTTTTAGCAAATATTTATAATTTTTTATTATTAAACTGCAGCTATATTCTATATTTTGGGTGTGAGAAATCCGAATCTGCCGAAGAAACGGCATGTTTATTCAGAAGAAGTACGTTTTATTGTGTGATTTCGTTACTTAAAATATCATCTGCACTAATTATTTGACACACATGTGGTTACCCCCCTCGAACCTTTAAGATTGGGTTCTAGAACGTGAAGTTCCAATCATTACATCAAAAGTTATTCAGGATGGACATTTTTTTTTTTTTTTTTTTTGCGATCTGTGCATTTATTTTAAAAACTTAACTGTTCTTAAGCTTAGTTTGTTCATGAAAATAGTGAAACATGAATAATAATAAAAATTGATTTAAACCATGAAAATTCATATTTTCATTTTTAATTGAACTTATATACAATTTTGTTGAATTACAATATAGAGTAAAGAATGGCTGTTGCTGAGAATAAAATGCAATAACTTTTCATTTTAGCTTAAGTAACTTTTGTAATTAACAGACTAACCATAGCTGTATTAGTCAGTTTAAAAAAATAGCTTCAAGGAGTTATCGTTAGGTATTATTGAGTGGTGTGAGAAAATATAATATTTCTAAAAAAAAGAACCAAAAATCTAATCATTCTATTTTAAGAAGAATCTCATTCCACACTGTTAAAATTTTTATTCTAAAACTACGAAAAAATAACCGGTGATTAAAAGGTTGATTTCCGTTATGCTTCTGCTTTTTGTGATGACTGAACATTTTAATGTTTTTGTAATCAAGAGGGAAGTTAATTGCAACGCTTAGTTACGTTTCTGCAACACGAAAAATATTTTCATATTGTGTTTTTGAAAAGTAGCAGTCACATTTCGTGCCGTATGATTTTGTTTTAATCTTTATTTATTTTTCATTCCTATTACACACGTTAACACAGCAGTTTTTTCAACTTTTGTTTTTCACGATTATTTTCCTTTTTTTCAACAAATGTAAGTTATCTTATTCAAATTTGTTTGTTTTCCGGTCGCTTTTGCAAGTCTTGAGATTGAGTGCCTATTTCTGAGAGCTCGTAAAATTTTGACTTTAATTACGATCTTCATATTTTTTGAAGCTAATGAAGTGTTCATATTATTAAGTATTATGCTTTGTTATGGTTGGATATTGCAAGTTTAATCCTGTACACTTCGCGGAAAAAAGAATAGTAAAACAAAATGAGTCACAATACATAAGAATTTTGATATATTTATTGGCCAAAATGTTACATATTTTTTTTTTATTTCTACAATATATTGGCATATTGCAAAACATTTTTCTGGTTATTCATCTTTTTATTTCATTTTCCATCGTTATTTGCTTTTTTTGTTAGAGACGATTGGGGGACAACACGCCGACAATTTTTAATTTTAATACATTTTTTTGGTTTATTTCTTAATTTTATTGGTTGTATAGAGCTTTTAATACTGCACAGAGCAAGTGTCAGAGGATATCTTTTTCTGTTACTTTATAGAGGAACTTGCAAAATGTTTTACTACTAGCATTGTATTTCTGATTATTTCATTAACATTTTCTTTTCCTTTATTATTATTGCAGAGACTATGATGTCACTAAGACCACTATTTTTTCTCTTGATGCAATTCTTTTTCTATTTTTTTTGTGTTTTTTCATCCTACATTAGCTTCTCTCCTAAACTATTTCATATTTGGAAAGAAAACTTTCATCTCAGACTTTCATCTTTCTTCTCTTCTGAGGCTAATCATCCATCTTTTTCATACTAAAAGGCAATAACATACCTCCTCGGCATAGGTAAAAAAAATACCTATGACTGTTCTAATCATATTTAACTGACTTTCTTTCAAGGTCGGGTATACAGCTACCATCATCGGTATAATACTACCTACAACCTTTGAAAAATCTATTTTAAAAATTTTGTAAAAACGTAGTAAGTACAATTCCTGTACATTGTTGTTTCAAATAATTTTTTTTTTTTTAAAAACTATGTTTCCGTAAAAACATATATACCTGAGACAGGTTTTAGATGTTACTGTTCAAAATTTAGCACATTTGTTGTATTTGCCCTTGCCAGAAATTTCTAGAATAGTTTTTTCACTTTTTTTTCTTCTTCTTCTTGAGTTTCTGGACTTTTTCTTCCTGATTTGCTTGAACTTTTTAAACTTCTGACATGCTTTCTTCTATATTTGTTTTGTTCTATGGTTGTTTTCTTCTATACTTGTGTTGATATTGCTCCTGTGCAAAAACATCTGAATATCTGCATGAAAATTTAGCATTGTATATTTAAACGAAAAATAAAGTCATAAACTGCAGAATTGAATAAAACACTTAAAAAAACTTATCGCGTTTTTGAGATGGATTTTTTGTATCCTTCGATTTTTTTGGTCTAATTCTTTTTTGTATGAGTCGCCATTTCCTCTTGAAATAATTCTTTTGTGTTGTGGGTTTTTTAACACTTGGTTCTCCATCCTTCACACCTAATGGTTCGTTGTCATCAAAGTCCTTCGATATGTCAATACAAGAATTCTCTTGGCTTTTAGAAGCTCTTCCCTCGCTAAGGTGTAGTTGTAACGGGGTGAGCTGTGAAACATTACTGATGTCAGATGAATTTTCATGTTTCATTTCACCAGAGTTGATCTTTTTGTCAATATTCAGTTGGTTTACTCCATCCAGTTGTTGAGAGGACAGTTGAGGAATATTGCAGTTGTTAGTATCATTTCCTTCACTTTCAAAATCTGTGGGTACATCAGAGTTGGTGTTGTTCTCCGTGTCCATTTCATTAACATAGTTAACTCTTCTCTGACTCACTTCCTTCCGGATCAGGGCGAGCAGTGAAAGAAAGTAGATGTTAGGTTTGTCTTCCTCACGTCCAATTTCTTTGCGCATGTCAGAATTGGTGTTGTTCTCTGAATTCTTGTGATTTACAAAATAAACTCTTTCCTCCGTCAGATCTATTCGAATTTGGGCGAGCTGTGAAAAATCGCTGATGTTAGGCTCATTTTCAACAATCTCCTTTTCATTGGATTCATGAATGTTGATCTGAGACGGATTAAAGTTATCAAGTAGGTAATCGTCGAGTATAATTTTGTCTGTCTCAATCTGGTTCTTTTTATTCTCTTCATTAACTCTTCCCTCATTTAATTCTGTTTGTAATGGGGCGAGCTGCGAAACACTGCTGATGTTGAGAGCATTTCTTTCAAGTTCCATTTCAAATTCATCCTCTATAGTCATTTGATTAACTCTTCCCTGGCTCAATTCTATTTTCTGCGGGGCGAGCTCTGAAGTGTTGCAGGTGGTAATTGCAGATGGTGATGGTGATTCTAAGTCCGTCTGAATCTTTTTATCCACTTGATTGTACAAAGCTCTTCCTTCGCTGATGTTCTGCGTTGGCCGGGTGAGTTGAGAAATTTTGTCATTGTCCAATGTTTTCTCACAAGATCTTAGTTTTTCTTTTCCTTCATCGGTCTTATTGGGAGGAAATAACTTTTTGGATTTCTTCCTTTTTGTTCTAAAATAATTTTTAAAATAAACTTTTTAAGTAGGATGTAAAATAAAAATAAAATCTATTATATATATATATATCTTTTTCCTAAATATTTTAAGTAATGATAGATAAATCTTTCTAACATTCGCAATTTAGCTTAATTTCAATTTTCCTTTCTTTTTTTTCATCCGTAAAGCACAAAACTTTTGTTTGCGTATGCACTGATAGAAATTTTAAAAAACACACACGCGCAATTTTTTTTTTTTTTTTTTTTTTTTTTTCAAATTCGAATTTGTATTAGTACTTTTTATAGAACAAATCTGATCTTGCATGGTTTTTCTAACCGAATTAAGTACCGTTAATGTCTTCGAAATTGACACTCCTTAAGCAATTAAATATCCACTTTTTTTTTATTTTAAACGTATTTTTGACTTTTTAACGTTATTTTTTTAAACTAAAAAGTTTTTTGATAATAAAGTCTTTTTATTTTATCATATTTTTCCCTCAAAAAATGGGAATAATATGATGGCATTTTTTCTCCCAATTGATTCATTAATACTTAGTAATAACAATTTAGGTAATTATTATAACAACTAACAAAAAAGAAGTTTTAAAATTCGAGTTAATTGATTATAAAAACTGATTACAGTGTTATTGCTTGAACATTCTGCAGTAGCACTATAATGAATTTCTAAATGAACAATGATTATGGTCAAACAAATTTAAGTCTCTTTTTATGCAAAATAATCAACCAACATTTAAGCAAGATAAACCGTCTGGGTTTGACCTTAACATTACTCATAGTCAAAAATCAAGCTAAAAAGGAATTCATATTAATGATAAGAAATTTATGAAGATATTAAGAAGAAATTAAAATTAAGAAAATATTCAGTTTATTGATTTATTGATTGTACAAAGATGTATTTTAATTGATAAGAATTGATAAACAATGCATTAGCATTGAAGTAAGTTATTCAGCTACACAGCTGAATGATTTTATTTTTTTTTAGATATTTATAAATGATTATAAAACAATTGTTTATCTAATTTGAAGATCCTTTTGTCAAAATTTGTGTTTCCATAATCATTTTACTCCGAATATTACTTTTTACATTAAAATAATCAGCTTGATTTGCTAATGACATTTGTGACACCTTTCTAATAAGTTCTTTTCGTATGCGATGCCCGTAATCGCAATCCTTCAGGTCAATGTAAAAATATATAAACAAAAAGAGTCGAAATTCGATATTTAAGCAGTAAATAATAAAAAAACGTTTAAAACATTTTTGAAAAATGATTTTTAAATCAGGTAAGATTCAAAATATGAAAACCTTTTTATTGCAGGAAAAAACAAGAACATGTTTTTGGCAATTACTTTTCTCTTCCTGATATCACAGTATATGATGTTTTTAATCCCTCCTCTCTTTTTAATGATTTACTGACTTTAGAGTGAATTTTTTCCCTTTCTCCTCTCTGTGAAGTCCACAAAAATATTTTTTTACTTCCATTATGACAAGCATTATAAAATTTATCTCAAAGTATGTCATTATGAAAGATACGCATTTTAAATAGTTCCCGTATTCATACATTGCATTTAGCCCATTAGTGCCCACGTTTTTTTTTAATGACATCATAACCCTACAAAAAGTAAATTTCAAATGTTATATTGAATTGCTTTTTAGTCTTGTTTTAACTACAAAGGAAGTTTTGTGATTTTTTTTTAAATAAAATAAAAAAAATTTATCCAGAATTTTACTTTAATATTTTCTAACTAACTTAATTTATGTTTTATAGTACTCATTATAGCGAAACTTGAAACTAAAAGCGAATAGTGTAATTTATTAATAACTAATGTACTTAAAAAAATTAGAGAAATATAATACTTACATTTTTCTCCAGATGTAGCGGAAAATATTCGGCATGATTGCTTTTTTAAACTTTTTGAAGTTGGTAATCGTAACTTAGTCGCAAGAGGGTTTTGAGGAAATGGAAAGATTATATTGTTACGCTGACAAACGATGATTTGTCTCATTGTTGTTTGTCTCTTTTGGAAATTATTTAAAAAATTAATAGGCTTTAATTGTTCTCAGATGCTTGGAATTTGTAAATGCAACAATACTTCTTTTCCATTATTTGTTCAAAATTTAAACTGAGTGTATTTAGTACACGTAATGAAATGAAAAATGCTTTTGTTGTTACTATAATTTAATTATATTTAACCTTTACTTTTCACAAATTCCACTTTATCTTTAAAAGAAATTAATTTTATATTAAAAGGGATATTAGTTTTGAAAATTCAACAGAAGAGCTAATTTAACCCTAATAAATATCTCAAATGGCTCAGTATTCAAAGCACTAAATAGTCATTATGAAGAACTTGGTTTCAATTCCCAGGCGTTGTTTGAACCCAAGACAGCTAAATTGCGAGGGTCTCAGCTTGTCTGAAAAATAAGCTCAGCCAATGTGCCATACCGACCATTATTGCCGTAATCATGTTGTTGATCAGGAAATTGTGGAGCCTTAACCTCCATGACCCCTCAGGCCCACAATGGGAAGTTGTGGAATGTTTTTTTTTTCTTTTTTTTTTTTTTTTAGCCAGTTTATTTAGTCGCGATTTTAAAAATGTTATTTCAATTAAAAGATTTGAGCCATGGTAGCTCTGGAAAAATAGAGCTCGAGCCTTCCAATGAGATAACCCGGGTTCAAAAAACCCGATTACTTAGTCTCAATTTTAATGATATTATTTCAAAGTTACTGTCAGTGGATTGACTTCATTTGCTTCAAAAAATTTTAGATGGCGAAAGTCGATATAGTATTTTGAGAGCTCGCATTAAGACTTAGTTTCGACGGTCGAAAAACTATGTTGGTCTAAAAGTTTATCCCCTCCATGTTAATCTTAGTTTATCATATTTCATATCCTATTTTGAATTATTATCCTATTGAGCAAATTTCATCCCATCAATTGACAGTTAAAATGCTAAAAACATTTTTACTTCCAAAATCACACACCGGAATTGTATGCGGAAACGTAACACTGAGTGGTATTTACTTGCAGATGGAAAACAATGTGGAAAAGCGGGGCATTGAATTATATAGGCGTAGTTGGACCAACTGCTCACTGATTAGTACTTCGCCTATACATTGTTTTAGTAGCGTCAAAATGGTGTGGACTATAAAAGTTTCTTACGTATTAAAATGAGCCGCAATGGCTCACTGGATAGAGTGCCTTTCAATGAGGTGAACTGAATTCGAATCCCAGCAATGGCTGATTGATATGAATTCCGCATAACGCTTGCACCCACCACAATACAGACTTAAAATATCCTCAGTGGTAGGCGGATAGTGGGTTAGAGTCCCCTTGCAGTCAGGCAAACCATGGGAGATTTCGTAGTTTTCCTCTCCATGTAACGCAAAAGCGAGTTAGTTGCATCAAAAAATCCTCCACAAAGGCAAAATTTCTCCCAATACATGGTCCAGTAGTTCCATTGTTTTCTGGATTGGGTTCAAAATTACAAGTCAACGTAGTGGAGCATTAGTAAACGTAAACCCGAAAATTGGCTCGGCAGTTCAATGACGGTTATGAAATAAAAAAAATTCAAGTATATATTAAAAGCGGCTGTGCAATCCGAGTTTTTATGGAGGTCGGGACTGGTGGTAGCTAGTGCAAACCCAGGACATCTGCGTACTGGTCTGCTGAAGAGTTATAGAAGAGCACTCTCTGGCTTCAGTTGATGCTCCAGATCTTGTGGCTCATTCAAGAAGTACAGTAGTCCGGTTACATATGAAAAAAGAAGCATTTTGAGTAAAAAAAATTACTATTCAAAAAGATACCTATCATATTTACACATTATTTAAATGTATTTACTTTTAAAAAAAAAAATTTTTTGTTACTAAACATTAGATATTGATTGAAAAAAAAAGAAGAAAAAAAACATAAGAACAAATTATTCGTTCTTTTCTCTCTTCTAATTAAATTAAAATTTACTTTGTTATCATGTTACTCATTATTAACAAAATAATTTAATAAAACTTATTATGTTTGCTCCATTACTTGTTATCAACTTATTTAATTAAAGCTTGTTATGTTACTTTTCAATTAAAGCTAATTATATATTTTTTGTTGTTCTTGTAACAATTATTGAGTGGTTTGACTGCGATCAGGGCTGAAAGCCTATATATAGCGAGACGGAAAAGAGTGGGATAGCCTGGTCGCTAGGGCGCTGGGCCCATATCCAAGAGGTCGTGGGTTCGATCCTCGCCGGCCGAAGACTCCCCGTGTAGTAAATGGTGACTGATGCACGTTAAATCTGTCGAGTCTCAAAGTCCTCCTTGTTCCCACAACAAATCAATACCTCTGGGGGTACTGATCCAGGAGTTTCCTTGTCTTCTGGATTGGTTCAAAATTACAAGGCTACGGAGTTGAACGTAAGTAGTCGTAAACCCATGAAATTGGGTCGGCTGCTCAACGACGGTTATAAAATAAAATAAAATAATTTTCCACCAGTTATTTCTTTTCATTTTTAACTTCACCTAAGCAATATCTGTGGTGTTTGACTTGAATATATACAATAAATGAACCAGGCAAGTCGAAATTGGTATATTAAGCCCATTTTTGATAGTGTATTATATTGCAAATTTGCTTATTGTAAGAAAACTATTCAAGTGCTGAAACAGTCCTCTTCTGGTTACATAAATCTAGTGTTATATTTATTTACTTATTTTTAAACTTTATTCTTACTATCTTGCAAACAATTTTTTACTATGTACTTACTTTGTTTTTGCAACAGACTTTTCAATATTTTAGGTAAGAAATTATATAAAGTGCTAGTAATTATATAAATTGCGGCTGACAGAAGTAATGATTCAATAAAATGCAATCCATTTCACTTTCCCAAAGAAAATGAATTTTGTAATGGTCAGGTCAGTATAAATAAGAATAAAGAATTAAACCTTCAATAGCACCTTAGCAATGAGTGAATTACAAAATAAGAATTCATAATACTTGTAACATTTACTTGAAATATAAAAAGGTGCAGCTATTCAAAAAAAATTTGCAGAACTCCTCACTAAAATATTAAATTCACTAAAATATTAAGTGAATTATAAAATCATTAATATGTTCTAATTCTTCCACCTAATCTTTCTTTTTCGGAATCAAAAATCAGCAGCAATTAGGCTATAGAATATGGTTGTCTTGCCTCCATGTTGAGATGGCGCGGTGATCAGGTGTAGATATCGTGAATAAAGATATGTAAGAGTTCGCACAAAGTGGCTGTGAAGGAAATACGTTTCTTTTTTGGTAGTAGTCTGGCACTCCGAGAAATTATTGTTTGGACAGTGCGACATCATAGCCCTCTCTCTTTCGAGAACCAGAGCCTAAATTAAGGTATGAGATTTATCATATTCTGTTTATAAGGAACATTTTAAGTGTTGAATTATGAGAAGTATTGATTTTAAGTGATATTCTAAAAGAGAATAATTGTCATTTAAAGAAATTATAATAGTTAGGGAATAGAAACAAATAGAACAATTATGTTTAACATAAGAGGAATGAAAAAAGAAGATTTGGTAGTAGCTGTAGAAGAATTAGGCATAGAAGTAAAATCGGAACATAAAGCTGTTGATTTAAAAGATTTGATAGAAAAAAGTGATCAATGTAAAAATAACTTTGATTTTCTTAAAGAATTTTTAATTACTACAGTTTCGGAACGTATTGAACGAGAGAAAAAAGAAGCAGAATTATTAAGTGCAGAAAAGTATCAAAACGAAACAACAACTGAAACTGCATTAGAACTCGAGAAGACTAGGCTTGAGATTGTTAAATCACAATTAGAATTAACTAGAATTCAGACAGAGAGTAATAGTTCTAACTCAAATGTAGGGAATGATTTTAGTTCATATAATAATAACTTAGAAACATTAATCAAAAGCGTTAAAACTTTAACTATAGTTCGTTCACCAGGAGTTGGCACTTGACTCCACCTCCTCGGGTGCAGAGTTCATTTCAGCGCGGGAGTAAGAGGAGAAACATCTCCGTGCTTAAAATTGAGACAACTCTTAATGCGCCAAACGCAAACAGTGAGGTTTTTTTTCAGTCACTTACTTCTCTTTTTCATCTGCTATTATACCTTTCATTGCTCTAGCTAATTAAATATATTTTAAGTTTAAAAACTGCTGTTCTCCCAGTAAAATTTCTCAAAAGGACAAACTATTTACTCAAAAGAGAGAAATGTCATCAAATTTAGGAAATATTTAATGTTAAAAGAAGTGCGCATAATGATTGCGAAATAAGTATTTTTGACATACGATCGCCAAATAGCTACCTTGTTCAGGATTGTTCACATCCTTCTCCCTAAAATAGTAAAAAAGTATAGTCGGATACCACGTGATGAAGACGTAGCCAAGCGCCAACTATTGGTGAACGACCGTTCCTAGTAAACCCGACTCTTGAAATTTATTTTTTACTTCTCTTGAAAAAGCATTTGTAATAAAAAGTGTTTCCGAAAGAATTAAAAGTCGAAATATTATTTAATGTGTTAGGTGAACGCGGAATGAATAAAAGATTATCATAAAGTTCAAGCTTTAATTTTAAAAGGATTTCAACCTACCCCAGAAGCCTGCTTAGAAAACGTTCTTAGGGCCAAAAGATCGAAAAGCGAAAACTATATGCAAATTGCTAACAGACTCAGAGCCAACTGGGACTTTTATTGCGAACTTAAAAATGCAAAAGATTTTGAGACGCTGAATGAATTAATAGTTGGCGATAGATTACTAAGTGCGTTAGACAACGAAACGCGAAGCTGTATTAGAATAAAACAATTAGATACTTGGAGATAATTGGTTTACCTCTAAAGGTAGAAATGTTTCAGAATTGTATGATAATTCGGTCAACAACCGCTATTCGAATGGAAATACTAAGTATGTTCCACCACCTTTGAGAAAAACCCCATTCACTAGAGAAAACAAATATTTTACCCCAACGCGAGAATGCTATATTTGTTATAGTAACTCACATATGGCTAACAGCTGCCCAAACAGAAAAAATAAATACTATGAGCAATCAAATAAAGCCGGTAATGATATTCAGAACAAAACCCGAAGTAACACACATGCGTCTATAAATAAACCCAGAGATAAAACTGCAGTGGTTGCAAATGTAAATTCTAAACATTTGCAGAGTTCTAAAACTTTAAATAAAATTAATTTGTGCCCGTTACAAAAATTTTCCATCTCTATTGCAAGTAGACAAATAGAAGCGATCATCGATAGCGGGACTGAGATTTTTATTTTGATTACTTCAGTCTTTAGAAATCGAAGTTAAGGGAAAAATAATTTTACAATCCGCATTTGACAAACAAGTCTAGGCGAATTTAGCAATATTGCCGGTTCATTATAAAAGCCCTGACGATTGTCTTTTTTATAGTTCAAATATTTTGTTTGCTTTCAACAGATAAATTAAACACCCCTTGTTTAATTACACCCGATAGCAGTATAAAAAACCGATTCCAGCACACAGGGAGAGCAGACGGAGTTCAAGTGCACTTGAGTTGTTTCCCTCCTGCTGTTGAGTTGAGTAGTTTATCTCCTGTTTAAGTTTTGATTTCATTTCCCAAAATTGCTTACTTCCGGTTGCATCTTTTGTTTAGTTGTGGTTACCAAAATTTCTGGCTTCCTGTGGCTACATCATATTTAGTCTCGGTTTTAAAATAATATATAATAAGCGGGTTCCTGCCCGCTTGAATTTTTATCTTAGTTTTAGTTTTGATTTCAGTATTATTTCTTGGCGGTGGTAGCACTCATTAATTTAGATTTAATATTAAAGGAGATAATTTAATCAAGAGCATGTCAAAACTGTAACACAATGAAAAGTTTTTAAAACATGCTATGGAAGACATAGAACATATATTGTGTCATATCATCATATATAACGGAACATATTCTATATATCAGAACATATTCTGTGTCGGATTCAATAACGTTAACAGTGTTGTCATAAGGATCCTACTCAGCAATGGATTCTACTTTCTCCTATCTGCTAAAATCGCATCAGAATTAGAAATCTGATGGCGCGTGAGTTTAATTTATTCTTAGCTACATACTCGAGAAACATACTCAGTATTTTCATACTACATTCTCAGTACTACATCCTCTATATTTCCTGCCTTCATTTTAAGCACAGGTCTAAGAAACTTTAAAAAAGGAGTATTGCGGTTAAAAGTAACGCCCACTATAACGAAATCCATGCCATCCCAAATAAACTGCTGTTTCTCTCAGTAGTTGCAATACGCATTCAGGGCCGTTGCTCATTCCTAAGTACGCTTATCATAATGTCATATACCGAATAGTTCAACATCTTCTTTTCTTCTTATCGTAGCTTTAGCTTCCCTCCTTGCTTTAGCGGAGAGAGCCTTAGTGCAACATTTCATTTTCACTAAAAAACTTCTAAACCAGTATGGTCTGCGGAAACTTATACTTGGTGCACCAGAGTACCTGGCCAAAAAGGCCACCTCCGTAAATTATATGATTACAAAAGCCATTGATATTAAAATCATTAGGGTTAGTAAACTTAATGTTAGGTAGTTAAATAATATTATGGTAAACGAAGATAGAACAGGGATAACACAGACAGGTAATATCATAGACAAACAAATAAAGTCACTAGTTCCTTAAAAAAAAAATTTTAAATATCCTTTATTATAAATCATTATTTATTGTTTATTTATAATTATTGACAAATAAGCAGTTAATGATTAGCATTGTTAGTAGTTGTATTGGTAAATTGAATCAGAATGAGCGGCAGTAAAGCCGCGAAGGAGTGGGCCAACTCAAGAAGGTGGAAAAGGATAATGATGAAATGATGATAGAGATGAGGAGCCAGTCAGGGGGATAGAAAAATCAGCAATACGACTCAAACGATTTCTTGGAGATTATTATAGTAATGGAGAATGGCCTCAGGCCGTCTCCTGCACTTAGGGTCATCTGGGTCGTAGTTAGAGGAAGACCATATAAGGGGGTTGGAGTGTCCAGTGCTCTTAAGAAAATACTTAAGAGAACTATTTTTGTATAAGTCAAGAAGGCTAGGCGTACAGGTGTCATTACGGATATTTTTGTTCCTGAAATACCAGGACATACCCGAAATACCCCCCCCCCCGAAGACGGGTGCTGCATATGTTAATAGGGGGGTGAGAAGCATTTTAAAAGCTAGAATCCTGGTATTAGTGTGGAGGGGAGAGTTCTTTTTTAGAATAGGATAAAGTGCACATTTTGCTGCTATGAATTTACTCTTAATGTTTTTAAAATGATATTTGAATGTCAAGGTTTTATTCATAATGACACCTAAGTACGTGGCCCTCGTTTCCCATTTGAAAGAGAAGTTGTTATCAATGATAACATCCTTCTTGTAGGTCCTTTTTCTGGTGAATAGCACTGCCTGAGTCTTGTCGATATTGAGGGCAAGTTTCCAATTTTGGAAGTAGTCAATGATGGTGAGTAGATGGTAAATAATATCCCTGTTGATATCGCTGATATACTTGCTTTGTGTGGCAATGGTGCAGTCAGAATACCAGGATCTCGAGGGATATCATTAATAAAAATTAAAAATAGGAGAGGTTCTAGTTTGCTCCCCTGGGGAACACCGCTATTAATAGGTCTTAAGGTTGAGAAAAAGGTGTTGCAGTTGACCATGAACTTTCAGTGATTTAGGTAGGATCGTATAATTGGAATAAGGGGTCCAGGGAAATTGTATTTAATTAATTTATAGATAAGTGCATCGATCCATACCTTGTAAAACGCTTAAGCCAAATCGAGAAAGACGGAACCTGTGTGTTTGTTGTGTAGCCATCCTTCGTGTATGTATTCAATGAGCCTGATGAGTTGGTGTTGTGTGGAATGTTTCGGGTGAAAGCCAAATTGCTCATCGATAATAATGTGGTTATCATCACTGAAGTCTCAGCAATTTTGCTCAGTGGGGAGAGTAAACTGATTGGTCGATAGCTGTCGGGTTTTGTTGGGTCTTCTCCTGGCGGGCATATAAGAATTCTTTCTTTCTTTCTTTATAGAAAATTGGGCACCTGGGCAGCGAAGAAGGCCCATATCCCACACATCATGAAATAGAATAAAAAGTTAAAATAAAAGACAGTTTGAGTTCAGCAGTCTATGGGGTGGCTGTTAGTTAAGGAAGACAAGCATCTTGCTTGTTGCATATAATATCATTATCATCGACATTTATCTGGGCCCCTGGGGCCGTGGCGGCCTTTTTCCCATTCGTCTTGAATTTTGATCTTTGGGGTGGTTCTTTCTGGTAATTGGATTGCAATTGAAGTAAAAGGAAATTAAATACGTTGCAGTTTTGAAAAATAAATATAGTACATCTATTTTTTAATTTAAGGTGGTAGATACTTAATCACATATATATATATATATAAATATATTCATTGCGTATACCATGAGAGGATACTTTTATTAAGATAGTGATAAAGGAATACCGTATGAGTTTATATCTTTATAAATGCTACTATTGTGAAATTAAAATAAAAAAAATTTTATAGTTTCATGACTTTATTGCATTGTATAGAATTTATAAGGGAAAACATTAAGTGTTTTATTTAAATAGAAATTTATAATATAAAATATTTTTAGATTCACGTAAAGCTAATAATTTATTATAACATTATTAACTGAATTTAACCATCCATACTCCACAACATACAGGGAAAAGCTGAGGGGTGTGAGACCGAGACGGAAAAATAGGTACTGTTTGTCTCTCAGAACAGTCATGGTGCTTGCCGACTGCTTTAGCAACAGGACAAATGTATTTTAAGTAGGATTGAGCGATGGCCAAATGTAAGAACAAAACAGAAGAATTTCTAATGCTGGACGTTTGGAAACTGCTCTAGAATAGCAATATAATTTACGGAGTATGAAAGACTGCTAGATCTGAAGCATTGCGAAATTCGATTATGTGTTATTCTCGATTTCTTTTCATCGATGAAGGCTGACAATGTCGATTACAACTATCCCGACCCTTAGAATAAAAAGGACTACTAAGTATAACGATTATTTGGCTTAATCGATTACATAATATATTGATGATATCGATTTATATACTAAAAACTAATTATATCGATTATTTATTAAAAACATTTAATCGATTTATGTATACCAAATTTAAACCATTAATTGATAGAAAATATCGATACAATCACAGTCACTGTTACTTTTGAATCACAGTAGCAGAAGTAACAGTGATAGAGAAGTAGCTTTTTTTGCCACCTCTAGTTACAATGCACAATGAAAAGTAGCGCCTACAAAAGAACACATGAGACTAGTCTTACGGATAAAACTTCTGCAGTGAGAAGCTCACGTCCGCTCACTACTCCAGAAGATAGTTCAACTTCTCCCATAAAACTTTCTTGTAATCTTAGCTTCCCTCCTCGCTTTGGAAGAGGGAGCTTTAGTGATATTTCTATGTGTCTATAGCGACGAAGATAGATATATTTCAGAGGATTTGTATGAAACATAATCAAACTATTATATTTTTTAAAAAGTGGTAGTCAAATCATAATTTATATTAAATAAAAGACAATATTTCATTGAGGAGCTTCGTTTCAATAAATACAAAACTGGACTCTATGAAATGATGATAAATATTTTTAATGCCATTTATTATCTTCTACTCCTGCATTCCGCTTGAGTTTTTAGGAGTTAAATAGAAAGTAAATATTGCTACTGAGCTTAGGGAGAATAATTTCGTATGTTATGAAAAGTAACGCCCACTACTGCACAAATTTTACTTGGAAGTTATTCAACTTTTCAATGAATACTTCGATGCGATATTTTAATTCGCTATCAATCTATAAAAACATTTTCAGAAAGCGGAGCAGTTGGCATCTCATTTCTGTATAGATAAAATAAGCTACTACAATGCAGAATCTGAGAAATTTTGAAGATTAGTTAGCTCAAAAATCCCTAAAGTTCATCAAGTTTGGAATAGAGGTCACGAAAATTTTCATGACATTCTGGCTTAAACGCATAAGAATTTCAAATTTTTTACTGGAGAAGCATTGTTGCTAGTAGCAAATTAATATCATAATTTTTTTATTAAAAAATCTGTCCCTTTTTAAGGATCCCTATGATTTTACTTTACGTGAATCGTTGCGAACCTTTTACGAACAATTCTCCTCCCCCGAGTAAATAGCAACGGCTTAATTTCGGCATGAACAGATGGAGCAAATGCACAAGAACCCCAAATATCATTGCATAAAATTTAAGTTTTCAGTTTGCTTGTTTGTTTTTTTTTAATTAATTCCCGGACTTATTATTTTGAAAAGACGTTCAGATGTTGCTTTATGATGCTTGTACCTTACTGGCTCATCGAGATTGAATCAACCATAGTTAAAATTAATGATAATGAGCACTACTTTATTGAGTTATTTTTAATTAAAAATGAATAGACCTAACCCTTATTCGAGATTGACGTTTCATAAAATAAAAACAACACAAGTTGTACTGATTGAACTATTATTAATTATTAATCATTCATTGAATTTTCAAGCAATAGTTTAGACTTTCACAATTATTTATACTATTTTATTTATTTTTTAAAAGGATTTAGTCAGAGAAAATTTTAAGGTCCAATAGTCAGTGCTCTGCCCACAACCACAATCAGTTCAAGGTTAGCACGGTTGTTGATTACAAAATTACATGATTTTGTTAAGTTACGAAATAGAGTAAATAATAGCTGTAGCTGAGAAAAAATGTATTAACTTTTAATTTTAGTTCAAGTAATTTTTATAATTAACAGAATAACTTTAGCTGTATTAGTAAGTTTAAAAAATAGTTTCAAGGAGTTATCATTACACTGTAAAAAATCTGGGTAAATGTTAACAAATACTTGGTGTAAAGTTTCTAATTGCACCATAAATTGGATAAATGAAAAAATGTTTAATTTAGGTTACGCCATAAACTGGTAAATATAATCGAGAAATACGTTCATTGCGCAATCGATTGCACCAAACTTTCGCACTATGAGAGTCGCAAGCTTTAACTGTGGCCGATAACTTATTTTGTAACTGTTCACTTATGGACGAATTTGTTGTTGAAGTTTGTATCATCTCATACAAGTTGTCTTTGAAATTGTCTATTTCTTTTGCGTATAAGTAAACTTTTCTTATTTATTTGTAGTATTAATTACAGTTCATTCCATTCATATCATCTTTAAAAATTTTGCTGTCTTTTCTGAAAGAGTTAGTTACAAATTTCTTCTAGGAAACTATATTCATTGTATGAATAATTAAATATTTTAAAATTTATATTAGCTTTTTTTCAGTAAATAAGGAGCTACATTCATTTTATGGGCACAGAAAGTGCAATACCAGTGACAAATAAACGATAAATACGGCAATCATAAGCAGCCTAGTTTTCCTGTAAATTTAATAATGGTGAAAATTTTCTAGTCCCGTGCTTTAATTGCATTCGACCGAATAAAAAAATCGTATGTACTTTCTGTTATGATTAAAACTTTTTATCAATGCCTATGCTTCAGTTTTGATTTTCATGTTCTATATTGCTCATTTTCGTTTGTAATTACGCGAATTTTTGTCTATACGTTCTTAAATGCATTTGTTGTAAAATTTTCAAAGTGAATTATACTTCCGTTCAAATTTCAAATGAGCACTAGAGAGAAAGGTGGCCGTTGTCATTGAGCTTGAGCTAAGTTAGGATACGAAGCACCTGTCAGCGAAACGGACACTCCACTTCTTCGTCTAAGATAGTGCCCGTGGGCGCCTAGAATAATGTCAATAAAGTTCAAAAAATGAAGTCCTTGTTGGGGTTAGGCATGGGTGGTAGTAGCAGATCATCATTCTGTAGGGGATGGCCCCTTGAGTAGAGATTGAAGTACACTGAGAACTTCTTGGTTTTTCAAGATCTCCTGCAGTTCCTTCACGATTGATACTAGTCGATGAGCTGAGGTAACTGGGGTATCCTTAGGCTGGAAACTTTTTCTTCTGGAGCGGGCCTCGCACCCAGAGAAACTGGAGGTGTGGCTTCCCTCGCAGTTGCAGCACTTGGCGGGGGAATTCCTATCCTTCTTGCATTGATATGAATAGCGCATTTCTGCACATTTCATACATCTGGGCTGATTTGAGCAGGATCGCTGATGGCCGAAGCCCTGGCCCCGCCCATCCTCTTCTTGAACTGGATAACTTCGTGAAATTTTAAGTCCAACTTCCCAAATTCTTGGGAAATATTATCTGTTTCAAAATCCTCTGGTAGTCCTCGGATGAGTATTTTGGCATGTTTGGTAGGCAGAACTTTTTCTGTTTCCTTGGAAGTCTCTTTGTCGTTGTCAGGAGTCTCGTCCGTGGATGCAGATGTAGAAGTAGTCAACAGATTTTCTGATTAATATTAAAAATTGTTCTAAGCGAAACAAATTTTAAATGAAACAAAATGTCATATTTAAAAAGTGAATATGCTTTTGAATTAAATCTAAATAAAAAAAATAAAAAAAATACTTAGATGCTCATAGATACTTTGCTTTGGATACTTATTTTTTCATGAATTATCATTTTTTTTTCTAGATTTATGTACATTAATTTAGCCCACATTTGCCTTTTGTGAGGGAGGGAAAAGACAACGAAAACACAAAATCGAAAGTTATAATTGATCGTGAAAAAGGTCATATGTATTATATATAAAATTTACAGTTGTTGTTGTTGTTTTTTTTTTCTTCTTTTTTTTTAAAATATAATTTTTTTTTTAAGTTTTATCTTAATTATAATAGTAATTTTTTTTTATTCTGAAATATATTTGCTTCCATGAAGCAAAAGAACTTTAGTTAAAAAAACAATCCTCACAAACATGTGAAGTTATACTATCCACATGAATACTGCTTGCGTGTTTATCAGCAGCATATCCCGCCCTCTTGAACTCAACAGGAACTCTTTGATCTATCCAAGTTATGATCATATTGTTCATTTAATATTTTAACAGTTGACAGTTCCTTCCCCAAATTTTTGCGGGGTCACCCTGCGTGAAATTTAATTCAAAATTTCTCATGAGGAGAAATTCTGCTTGGGTGCTTAGGCGCATTTTAACAACAGCAAAAAATAACAATATTTTAAAATATCAAAACTTTCCTTTTCAGGATCTTTGTGGGTGAAAAAAGTACCCCCTCCCCTCCCTATAAATAGTTGGTCTCGAAAATATGTTTCATATGATGAAATGTTTAAACAGTTTTCTACATAAGAACGACAATTTCTAAATTTTTTTTTAATATTGTATTTTAAAAATAGAAATTAAAATAATACTTGTTTTGTTTGATCTTCCTGTGTTTTAAGAATGTAAGGGTTCAAATTTTGTTTCTTCTTTCGAAATTACCAGAATTCTAGAAGGTTATAAACAGTTTTTTCAAACTTTAAAAGTACTAGTTTCAAGAACAGCTTACAAGCAAGGAATGTGTATAGTTTCAAGTTTTGAGAATGAAGAACCTGTGTTTGGAAAAACAATATTTTGTGAAAAGACTCCAAAGTTTTATTTGTGTGTAATCTTTTTAAATCTTGTGTTTTTTGCAATCAACTGAAAAATGTGATGTACTTAAAGTATTAGCATCAGAAACATCTTTAATAATGAATATATAATAATGAATGTATAATAATGAATATATAATAATGAATATATAATAATGAATATATAATAATGAATATAATAATGAATATGTAATAGGAATATTGCTTTTTCTCAAATACTCACCACACCACCATTTACTGATTTGTAAAAAAGTGACAATAATTTTTTTTTCGCAAACTGAGTGAAATTATAATCTTTTTATTAAGTAGTAAATTATTAATAGTAACCAAATTTCAAAACTGTAAACATTGATTTTATTTATAAATGCTTAACAATGGTGCGACCTTACCCTGCTTTTAAGCACTTTAAAAATACCTAATAATTGTGCAACCGTTGTCCGCTTTTAGTTCCCTTCAAAACACTGATTTTTGGTGCAACCTTTCGCTGCTCTTAGGTTTTTTCAAAATACTCATTTTTGATACAACCTTCTCTCGTTGTTTGGAGCTAGACATAGCACCAATATACAGTAAAACTGAACACCAATTTATGTAACCGGCAAGTGAATACCATTGATGAGCGCAACATAGCTCGAAATTTTCTACAATGTAGGTATTAGAGAGTGGTATGAAAAAAAATATTTAAGCAAATTACCAAAAATCTAGTTATTCTATTTTAAGAAGCGTCTCATTTTACACTGTTAAAAATTTTTTTCTAAAATTACGATAAAATAATCCGGCGATTCAAATGTTGATTTCCGGTTTACTTCTATTTTTTGTGATGACGGAACATTTTAAGATTTTTGCAATCAAAAGGGAAGTTAATTGCAACGCTCAGTTACGTTTCTGCTACGTGAAAAAAAAAATTCATATTGCATTTTCGAAAAGTAGCAGTTACATTTGGTGCCGCATGATTTTGTTTTAATCTTTATTTATTTTTCATTCCTATTGCACGCGTTGCCACAGCAGTTTTTCCAACTTTGTTTTTCACAATTATTTTGTATTTTTCTTTGGCAAATTAAAGTTATCTTATTCACATTTGTTTGTTTTCCTGTCACTTTCGCACGTCTTGAGATAGAGCGCATGTTTCTGAGAGCTTGTGAAATGTTTATTTTAATTACGATCTTCATATTTTTTTGTAGCTAGTGAAGTTTTCATATTATTAAGTATTTACTGTTATGCTTTGACATTACAACTTTAATCTAGCACACATCACGGAAAAAAGAATAGTAAAATGAGTCACAATACATAAGAATTTTGATATATTTATTGGCCAAAAAGTTACATAATTTTTTTTTATTTCTACAATACATAGGCATATTGCAAAACATTTTTCCAGTTATTTATCTTTTTATTTCATTTTCCATCGTTATTTGCTTTTTTTGTTAGAGACAATTGGGGGACAACACGCCGACAATTTTTAATTTTTATACTTTTTTTTTGGTCTATTTTTTTATTGTTCTTATAGAACTTTTAATACTGCACAGAGCATTTGTCAGAAGATAACTTTTTTTGTTACTTTATAGAGGAACTTGCAAAATTTTTTACTACTTTCATTCTCTTTATGATTATTTCATTTTTTTTCCTATATTATTATTGCAGACACTATGATGGCACTAAGATCACTATTTTTCTTCTTGATACATTTCTGTTTCGATTTTTTTTTCTGTTTTTTCATCCTACATTAGTTTCTCTCCTAAACTATTTTATATTTGGAAAGAAAACTTTCATCTGAGGACATCTGAGTACTTTCATCTTTCTTCTCTTTTGAGGTCAAGTCATCCATCTTTTTCATACTAAAAGGCAATAACATATACCTCTTCGGCATAGGTAAAAAAATACCTATGACTGTTCTAATCCTATTTAACTGATATTCTTTCAAGGTCGGGTATACAGCTACCATCAACGGTATAATACTACCTACAACCTTTGAAAAATCTATTTTAAAAATTTCGAAAAAAATTTAGTAGTAAGTACAATTTCTGTACATTGTTCATTCAAATCATTTTTTTTTAAACTATGTTTCCGTAAAAACATAAACATGAGACAGGTTTTAGGTCTGTTCAAAATTTAGCACATTAATTGCATTTGCTTTGCCAGAAATTTCCAAAATAGTTTTTTAACTTTTTTTTTCTTCTTCTTCTTGACTTTCTTGACTTTTTTCTTCCTGATTTGCTTGACTTTCTGAACTTCTGAAATCCATGTTTCAAGCATCCAACATCTATTGAAGTTATTGTGCTTCGATGCAACATTTAGATAGTTTTGTTCTAGATTTGTTTTGTTCTCTATTTTCCCTCTTTTCTGTTCCATATTTGCTTTGTTCTAGATTTGTTTTGTTCTATAATTGTTTTCCTCTATATTCGTTTTGTTCGCGATTTGTTTTATTCCATATCTGTTTTGTTCTATATTTGTTCCGTTCTTGTTTACTTCTATATTTGTTTCGTTCTCGATTTGTTTTGTTCCATATTTGCTTTGTTCGATATTTGCTTTGTTCTATGGTTGTTTTCTTCTATACTTGTGTTGTTCTCTATTTGTTTTGTTCCAGATTTGCTTTCTTCTATATTTGGTTTGTTCTATCGTTGTTTTCTTCTATATTTGTGTTGTTCTGATATTGCTCCTGCACAAAAACATATGAATATCTGCATGAAAATTTAGCATTGTACATTTAAACGAAAAGTAAAGTCATAAATTGCAGAATTGAAAAAACACTTAAAAAAAACTTAGTTATCGCGTTTCTGCAACGGATTTTTCGCATCCTTTGATTTTTTTGGTCTAAGACTTTTTTTAATGAGTCGCCATTTCCTCTTGAAATAGTTCTTTTTAGGTGTTATGGGTTTTTCAACACTTGATTCTCCATCCTTCACACATAATGGTTCTTTGTCATCAAAGTCCTTCGATATGTCAATACAAGAATTCTCTTGGCTTTTAGAAGCTCTTCCCTCGCTAAGGTGTAGTTGCAACGGGGTGAGCTGTGAAACATTACTGATGTCAGATGAATTTTCATGCTTCATTTCACCAGAGTTGATCTTTTTGTCAATATTCAGTTGATTTACTCTAAGTTCTCCATCCAGTTGTTCAGAGGACAGTTGAGGAATATTGCAGTTGTTAGTCGCATTTCCTTCACTTTCAAATTCTGTGGGCTCATCAGAGTTGGTGTTATTCTCTGTGTCCATTTCATTTATATGCTTAACTCTTCCCTGACTCACTTCCTTCCGGATCAGGGCGAGCAGTGAAAGAAAGTAGATGTTAGGTTTGTTTTCCTCACGTCCAATTTCTAAATTCTTGTGATTTACAAAATAAACCTTTTCTTCAGTCAGATCAATTCGAATTTGGGTGAGCTGTGAAAAATCGCTGATGTTAGGCTCATTTTCAACAATCTCCTTTTCTTTGGATTCATCTATGTTGATCTGAGAAAGATTCAAGTTCTCAAGTACGTTTTCGTCAAATTTAATTTTGTCTTCGTCGATATGGTTGTTTTTGTTCTCTTGATTAACTCTTCCCTCATTTAATTCTGTTTGTAAAGGGGCGAGCTGCGAAACACTGCAGATGTTGGGAGCATTTCTTTCAAGTTCCATTTCCAATTCATTCTCTATAATCATATGATTAACTCTTCCCTGGCTCAATTCTATTTTCTGCGGGGCGAGCTCTGAAGTGCTGCAGATAGTGGTTGCAGATAGTGATGTTGATTCTAGGTCCGTCTGGATCCCTTTATCCACTAGATTGTTCAAAACTCTTCCTCCACTGATGTTCTGCGTTGGCCGGGTGAGCTGAGAAAAGTTGTCATTGTCCACTGTTTTTGGGGATTTCTTCTTTCTCATGCTAAAATAATTTTTAAAGTAAACTTTTTAGATAGGATGCAAAATAAAAATAAAATCTATTACATATCTCCTTTTCCTAAAAATTTTAAGTAATGATAGACAAATCTTTCTAACATTCGCAAATTTAACTTAATTTCAATTTCCTTTCAATTCTTTCTTTTTTTTATCTATCAGGCTCCAAACCTTTGTTTACGTATGCGCTGATAGAAATTAAAAAAGAAACACACAATTTTTTTAACCGAATTAAGTACCGTTAATGTCTACGAGATTGACACTTCTTCAGCAATTAAATCTCCACTTCAAATAAACACGTTCTTTTTTTTTTTTTTTTTTTTTTTTTATTTAAATGTGTTTTTGACTTTTTACCGTCATTTTTGTAAACTAAAAAGTCATTTGGTAATAAAGTCTTTTTATTTTATCATATTTTTCCTTCAATAAAGGGAATAATATGATGGTATTTTTTCTCCCATTTGATTCATTACTACTTATCAATAAAAATTAAGGTAATTATTAAAGCAATTAACAAAAAAAGAAATTTTAATATTTGAGTTTTTTGCTAATAAAAACTGATTACAGTGTTATTGCTTGAACATCCTGCAATAGCACTATAATGAATTTCTGCATGAACAATGATTATGGTCAGACAAATGTAAGACTCTTTTTATGTAAATTAATCGACTATCATTTCAGCAAGAAAAAGCGTTTGGGTTTGATCTTAACCATACTCATAGCCAAAAGTCAAGCTAAAAAGGAATGTATATTAAAGATAAGAAATTAATGATCAGAATGCATATTAATGGCAGTCAGCAATTTACTGATTAAAAAAAGCACAGTAACAGAAACATTATGGAATTCCTTTCAAAGTTAATTATTAATCAATAAATGGTTTTATTAAATCATGCTTTTGATTGCACAGTACTTTGATTGTACAGTTTGCAGACCATTTTTTTATTTTAAGAAGATATTCAGTTTAATGGTTGAACAAAGATGTATTTTAATTGATAAGAATTTATGAGCAATGCATTGGCATTGAAGTAAGTTATTCAGTTACTCAGCTGAATATTTTTTTAAATATTTATAAATGATTATAAAACAATTATTTCTACTGTTTATCTTATTTGAAGATTCTTTTGTCAAAATTTGTGCTTCCATAATCATTTTACTCCGAATATTACTTTTTATATAAAAATTACCAGCTTGATTTGCAAATGACATTTGTGATACCTTCCCAATAAATTTTTTTTGTGTACGATGCACTTAATCGCCATCCTTCTGGTCAATGTAAAAATGTGTAAACAAAAATAGTCGAAATTATTTAAGCAGTAAATAAAAAAAAAAAATGTTTAAAACATTTTTGACAAATCAGGGCAGTTAAGATTCAAAATATAAAGACCTTTTTAGTGCTAGAAAAACCAAGAACATGTTTTTGGAAATTACTTTTCTCTTCTTGGTATCACAGTATATGATGTTTTTAATCCCTCCTCTCTTATTAATGATTCACCGAATTTTGATAGCATTTTTTCCCTTTTTCCTCCCTGTGACCTCTACAAAAATATATTTTTACTTCTATTATGACAAACATTGTAAAATTTATTTCAAAGTATATCATTATGGAAGATACGAATCTTAAATAGTGTCGCTATTCATACGTTGCACTTAGCCCATTAGTGCCCACTGTTTTTTTAAGGACATCATAACCTTACAAAAGTAAGTTTCAAATGTTATATTAAATTTTTTTTAGTCTTGCTTCAACAACAATATTTTTTTATTTTTCTTAATAAAATAAAAACCTTTCATGCAGAAGTTTACTTTATTATTTTCAAATTAACTTAATTTATGTTTTATAGTACTCATTTTGGTGAACCTTCAAACTAAAAGTGAATAGTGTTATTTAATAATAACTAATGTACTTGAGTTTCGAAGATAAAATAGAGAAATATAATACTTACATTTTTTTCCAGATGTAACGGAAAATATTAGGCATGATTGCTTTTTGAAACTTTTCGAAACTGGTAATCGTAACTAAGTCGCAAGAGGGTTTTGAGGAAATGGAAGGATTATATTGTTAAATTGACAAACGATGAAATGTCTCATTGTTGTTTGTCTCGTTTTGAAATTACTTTAAAAATTAATCGGTTTCGATTGTTATAAGATACTTGGAATTTGGGAAATCAACAATACTTCTTTTCCATTATTTAGTCAAAATTTAAACAGAGTGTATTTAGCATATGCAGCTCAGTAGTATTTAGCAGCTCAATGAAAAAAATGCTTTTGATGTTACTATAATTTAATTATATTTTTCTTTTACTTTTCACAAATTTCACTTTATATTTAAAAGAAATGAATTTATTACGAAGAAAAATTATTAGTTTTGAGAATTTAACCCAAATATATAGCTCAAATGGCTCAGTGGTTAAAGCACTAAATAGTCATAATGAAGAACTCGGTTTCGATCCCCAGACACAGTTTGAACCCAACTCAGCTTAACTGAAAGGGGTCCCAGCTTGTCTGAAATATTTTTTTTTTTAATGGCGGGCACTTGGGGTTTGTTCCATTGGCCACAGAAATGCCTGAACTGCTACTCTCTTCTCGTTACCCAGTGGGCACCAGTGGCGAAGCCACAGCGGTGGAGCAGCGTCGTCCACGTCACACAACCACAAATCCGTTTATAGGGAGGGTCATATTTACACAACATCTATGGCCTGAGCAGTATTCGAACCCACGGCTAATGGCTCCGCAGTCAAACACGCTGACCACTCGGCCACCTGGTCGGCTGTCTGAAAAATAAATACGGCCAATGTGTCATACCGACCACATGTTGTTGAACAGGAAATTGTAGAGCTTTAAACTTCCATGAACCCTCAGGCCCACGATGGGCTGTTGTAGAAAGTTTTTTGAAGCCTGTTTATTTAGTCGTAATTTGAAAAACGTTTTTGAATGGAAAGACTTGAGCCGTGGTAGTTCTGGCTCTCGCCTTCCAATAAGATGACCTGAGTTCAAAAAAATCCGATTACTTAGGCTCAATTTTAATGATATTATTTGATAATGATACTGTCAATGGATTGACTTCATTTGCTTAAAAAAGTTTTTAGATGGCAAAAGTCTATATATTTAGAGATATATTTACTCATGTATTCTATATATTTACTCATGTATTAAAACGAGCCGCGATGCCTTCCAATGAACTGGGTTCGAATACCAGCGATGGCTGGTAGATATTAATTCCGTATCCAGCTTGCACCGACCACAATACCGACTTAAAATATCCTTAGAGGTAGACATATCGTGGGTTAGAGTCCTCTTGCCGTCAGGCTAACCATGAGAGGTTTCGTAGTTTTCCTCTCCATGTAATGCATATGCGGGTTAATTCCATCAAAAAGTCCTCCACGTAGGTAAAATTTCTCCCAAAACTTGGTCCAGCAGTTCACTTGTCTTCTGGATTGGGTTCAAAATTACAAGTCAACGGAGTGGAGCATTAGTAAACGTAAACCCAAAAATTGGCTCGGCAGTTCAACGACGGTTATGAAATAAAAAATAACATATATATTAAAAGCGGCTTTGCAATCCTACATTTATTTGTAACAAAAAGAATTTAGTTCTTAGTTGGTTTTTCATTGCGTCCGCAGAGATAGGCCAATGCGCTGTTCATAATAAACGCATTAATTATGAATTCTTTTTATTTCTTTTAATGGTGATTATTTTAAAAGAAAAACTTCGAATCAACATTATATTCATGAGTTTTGAATATTGAACCCCGCTTAACCGCCAACGCAAATCAAAGATAAAATATTAATACCACCCACCATCTTCTTAATTTTTTCCGTAGCACCAGGTTTAGAAATCGAAGACATTTTTTTCCATTCTCTTAAACGGCTGAATGTGACCCAACCAAAGAATCAGTGGTGGATCCAGGTGCCCCCCCCTTCCGCTCCCAAAATTGAAAAAAGAAATACAGTCGAACCCCGCTATAGTGAACCTGGGATATAGTGAACACTCGGATGTAGTGAACTTTTTTAGCGGTCCCGTCCGTATTCCTATTTAAATAATGTTATTTTTAACGCTTATAGTGAACAGCTTAGAACTTAGAAACTCGGTTATAGTGGACTCAAATTTCATTTCTTTAAATATCTTTTTCAGTCCTCCATCTTTAAACTTGTAGGTGTTGGGACTGAAAATGAATGCATTCCTATAAAATGTGTCATATTACTCTCCTTTATGCTTATCACTTTTAACTATACTGTAATAAATGTCAAACAGATCATTTATCTTATACTCCCCCCTCCCTGACAAGCCTCGCTTT
>NC_092209.1:32490734-32498266 GCF_043381705.1 Parasteatoda tepidariorum | reverse complement strand
CTGAATTCGATTCTTAACGAAAAACATGGTTTCATCGAAAAAACTGCGTGGAGCTGAAAGAGAAAACGTAGAAGATGCTTTGTTAAGATGGTTCGAAATCTTGTTCAAAATGTAAAAATCTTGCATTCTTTGCACATTGTAGATAAGAAAATTGATGAACTCAATTTAAAATCAAATTGTGTTCAATCAAAAATCACAAATTTTTTTCATAAAAAGTGAAAATAAAACTAATATTTAGCGACGTAATTACTTTTTCCATCAATTTTTGCTTTATTATCTGTTAATTAGTTAATACTTTTTTTAAATAACTTATGCAAAATTGCAAAGCCAATTTTCAATCATTCAACTGTCTTATGCAAAAAATATTCTTCAAAAAATTTGGATATAGTGAACCATCGGTTATAGTGGACACATTACTGAGTCAGACGGTTCACTATAGCGGGGTTCGACTGTAATAATAATTTTTTCAATAGTTTACAAAAGAAATAAAACATTTTAGAAATTATTTAAGGGGCATATACACCTAGGTAGGTTGGAAAAATCAACAAAAAAATTTTTCTTCATCTAATTATGTAAATATCTAATTATGTAAAAACGCATTACATTTATTATTTAAAGATGTTGAATACTTGTATTATTTAAGTATTGTTCATTATGAAAAAAATAAATGAGAAGACTAGCATCCCCTGCAAAGAATATAAAGGGGATCCCTTGACCCAACCCTTCAGTTGATCCCTTGAAGGGGATTCTTTGACCCAACCAATTCGTTGTACTCACCTTTTCATCAGTGATTATATGGAAGTCTCCATTAGGTCCTAATTGTTTCTTACTCTTTATACTCCATAATCAATGACAAATCCAAAAAGTACCTCCTACCTCGTAATTTTAATCAAAATCTTATGCAAACATCTTAATTTTATTAATGTAACAGGGTTCATGCGGTCCTTTAAACATTAAGGAAAATAAACCTAATAAAATGCATTTATCTTCGTAGTTTTATCTTCGTAGTTCGTAAAAGGAGACCGCATCAGATATATCTAGGTATTGATGGTGAGAATCGTAAAGTAAGTTTGTAACAAAAAGAATTAAACAAGGAAATTATAGTAGCTATATTTGATGATGTATATAGATCGTTATTTAAAAACGTGTTGTGCGACATTTTAGGAATTTTACTTTTTACGAATTTGCAAAAATCAGTTCAGAAAGTATTGAAACATCAGGATGCTGTAAGCAAATTATATTTACCCAAAGAAAATCATGTAACTGACATATATGACAGAATGAAGCGATTTTTTAAATAATGAATCATACAATATTTTTAAACATGCATAAATCAATGTTTTTAAAATGCCAATTAACATTCTCTATTTTTTATAACTATAATTGCTACATATAAAACTTCGCGAATGTATATAATAGTTATAACCTTTCTTTCTTTCTTCTTTTATTTATTTATTTGTCTTGAAGCCTTCTTGTTTAAAAGACTCGATCAAAGGTGTAAAAATGATTTGCCCTAAAACTCTGTATATAATTAAAAGAATTAAAATGAATGATGCAAATTTTCATAAATATACAATCACCTTATTAATTATCAGTCAAATATTCAAAAGTGAACAAAAGATTGAAAAAAATATTATATCCTCCCCGGCGGGGAATCGAACCCCGGTCTCCCGCGTGACAGGCGGGGATACTGACCACTATACTACCGAGGATCTGTTGGATCATTGTCTTATAATTAAGTGTAAAATAATATAAAATGAATCAGTTATAAAATAAAGTTAGCAAATACGTTAAAAAAACAAAATAATTCGTATTTTTATTTGGATCCTTCCTAACACATCCAGAGGAAACACAAACAAATCTTTCCTATGCTTTTTTATTCCATTGTCAAGCATACAACAAGTTTGCAAAAGTGAAAATGAAAATTTTTCCAAACAAATTGTCATATAAAAATATAACAGTACAAAGATACGCTTCCAACAAACACGAAATGAACAAAAAATTAATAGGGTTATAAATAACAGAGGAAACAAAAACAAATCTTTCCTGTACTTTTTTTTTTCAATTGTCAAGCAGACAACAAGTTTCCAAAATTGATAATAAAAATTTTTTCTAAGCAAATTGTCATCTGAAAATATAACTGTACAAAGATACGCTTCCAACAAAAACGAAATGGACAAAAATTTAAAAAATTAATAGGATTATGAATTATCACAACAAAAGAAAATGTTTTATTTGTATTCCTTTACTTCGAAACGTTGCTTCGAAATTTTATCCATGTAGAACAAATATATGGCGCCATCTATATTCATTTAAAAGAAAATCATCAAAGAATGAGTAAAATAATTGTGAAACAATTATTCCTAAAAAAAACTTCCTATAATGTAAAACTAAATTTTTATTAAACTCTTTCTGCAGTATATTTCGCTAACAAATATTTTTCAATATTTAAATTTTCTTATCATAAGTATATTCTAAAAGAATTAAATTTCGTATAGGAGTGATTAAAATGTTTATTTCAGTATTTTTCAAAAGTTTTTAAGCGCCATCTGTTAACTAATAATCAGTTTATTTTCAAACATTTAATATTTTCAATGCAGAACTTTCTTACGTTTGTAAAATAATGTATTAGACTTTATATAAAATTAATAATAGATATAGCGTAGAATGCTTTAAAAAATTATAATCATAATTTATTACTAACATGCTCGATAATAAACTCTGACTTTACAGACATGATTATCGTGATCGTTAATATTTTCGTAACTTTCCTACCAAATCGAAAAAATAACTCCTTTTTGAAAAAATTTATTACTTTAAAAAAAAGGGGGAGGGATGAGCTATAAAACGTATTCGCCATTTTCACCACGCTTAAAAAAAATCGGGCATTCAAGCTCTTGGCGATAGAATTAGTTTGGCAATCACCCATTTCAGCTGATCGCCAAAGTTTAGGGTTATAAAACGGCGGGCATTCAAGCTCAAAAATTGCGCAATCTTCCGAGTTTAATCGGTAGTGGAATTTTACGAACGATTCCGAACAGACAGCTGTCTGTCATTTCTAAACATGCTTGTATTCCATGGATTCTAAATCGGATGAACTTCTTTCATAGTTTTAGAAATTAATATTCTTTATTTGTTTTACGACAGATTTTATGCAGTTATTCACGTATTTTATGGTGTAATTAAAAGGTATGGAATTCAGTAATAAATATAAAAACATTGAAATGCATGTTGATCATTTTATTGAGTTAGTGTTTGGAATTTTATGACATATTTTTCGCTTTTTTAGATCGATTTCCTTATTTTAAAAATATAACATTCATTAGATCTTTCTATTTAATATTTTAGTTTCACGAGTTGCTTTGCACTAATTGCTATTAAATATTTTATGATATTCATTATCAGACATAGGTATAGTTTAAAATTGTTCTATGCTATCCCTTCGAAGATAAATAATGCGATATTGAAGTATATGAATGATTTAAAGAAAATTCTCCCCCCAATTAAAAAACTTTGATATCTATTTTTTCATTCTTTAAAAGACTTTTTTTTTATCCAGCTTACTTATTTATAAAAAATTCCATTGATATTTAAAATCGAACAATTTAAATCAAAGTAATTTAGATAGTTTTTATTGATTAGTAGTAGTTTTAATCTGCTTATCAAATATATGGGATTATGTCAGACCTGGTATATTTTGACTAAGCACTTACTTCAGATGCTCTTAAAGTAACAGACAATTTTTCAAAAACTCAGAATCTGCTGAAGTATTCGAATCTTCATTTATCGTGGTATGAAAACTTTGTAACTCATTTTACAAAGCTAAATTACAAGTTAACTTAATGGAATTTTCAGTAGCCTTAAAATTTTTTTTTATTTTCACATGTTGCTGGTTATCTGTATTCAGTGATGTATTACAGGTGATGAACAGGTTAAAAATTACCTATAATATCACATATAAGTAGGGATAAAATTTTAAATGAAAAATTCATTACATGTTTCAGCATTGTATGAAAATATGTTCTGTTCATTAATTTAAAAATAGTTATTGAATCTCAAAACATTTCCAATAATCTAAAATGTTTTCATTATATCTTTAAATCTAAAATAACTATTTTCTGTCAATTTAAATGTAATAATGAAAGTTTAATATATTCTAACAGTTATATATTATATGTTTATATAGTTTTAGACATATATTATAGTTTCTTATATTCCTTTACCAGAATTTTTAAAATNTTTTTTTTTTTTTTTTTTTTTTTTTTTTTTTTTTTTTTTTTTTTTTTTTTTTTTAGTTTTCACTTATTTAGGAATTGTTAGATATTAATTCTATCATTTAGTCTGCAATTATAATCTGTTTAAATATTTAAAGAGTAACTTTTTTAAGGAGTTTTTTAATTTTTTCTACTAGAGTTGACATAAATCTATTTTTTTCCTAAGTGGTTTTACTGTAATGTGGAAAAAAACCTATAATTCCTGTGCATGTTAATAGTAGTAGTCTCCAAGCATTGAAACTAATGTACTTGCTCCTTTTTTTTCTACTTATTTGTAGTGTCTTGTGCCACTTTTTTTTAAAAAAAGTAAAGTGGTCTAAAAAAAAATAGTTTGTATCGACTTATGACAAATACACTGTTCACAAAAATTAAAGGAGCACATGAAATATTAATTTTATATACTTGCTCTCTTAATTCTTTTGAATAGTGTATTTTTAATGTTAGTGGGGAAGAAAAGTTCAAACGCAACTAATTTTTTTGATTCTGATTGGCAGATATGCATATTGTATACACTGTTTGCAGAAAACTTGTCACCATCACAATGTTCCAAAAATAATTAATTTCCTTAAATTTAAAGAAAAAAGTGATGGTATGTATTACAACTAACATAGTTTTAAAAAAGTCAAAACACTTTTGAAAGAATCAGTGATTTTTTTGGAGAAATTTCATCAAAATTAAAAAGTGATTAATGGGTTGAAACTAGTTGCAAGCAGTGGCACAGTTTTAAGTGACGGAACACCCTCCAAAATTACACATCACATGATTAACAAACTAATGCATGGTCTGTTAGATGTTGATATAAAGAAGTTTTCATTATTAATGTGAATATAATAGACATTTTTATATATATGTTTGTGTCAAAAGAAGATAGGGGATAACTCCCCCCCCCCCAAAAAAAAAAACATACATTAAAACTACACCACTGGTTGCAAGTTAATAAATTGCTTGCAGAAAGCTTTTCATTTCATCTAAATATGCTGATTGGTACAAATGTTTGCAGGTCCATCAATAGATGCAATGAGAATTGTGTATTATAGTATACTCTCAATACATCGAAAACCTTATGTCAAAAAAATATTTTTCTCCTTGATATGCATCCACCTAATGCTAATTTGAATTCCTATGTTGAAGGGTTTCTTCTCAAAACCTCATTATGTCAAATTTTTTTAAAAATAAAAAATCATTTTCATTTAATGCACAGTTAGTTTTGTCTTACTTTTAAACATGAAATTATTGTTGTGTTTAGACTAATAGGTAACAATCATTACATACATATTTATTAGCAGTTATTCTTTTGTTTCATGACTTTTTAGAGTAATATTTTAGAAAATATTTTTCTACTTTTTGGAACATATTTAGTTATGAGCTTATCTGAAAATTTTTTTAGTGTCCCTTCAAATTTGAGATATCAGGATTATACTGTTCTAATATTTAAACTAACCAATATGAATAATAGCTAATTTATCACTTCGACCTTCAAGTGTGAATGTGACTTATGAAACATTGATGTTAATTCGGCAGAAATGAACAACAGCCTAAGTCCCCCACCCCCAGAATTTACCATTGGCTCTACCTGTTAAATTAAATTCTTGATTCACTGCTAGGTGGCATATTCGAGCTCTAGAATTGTGAATATTCTCTGATATTTTTGAAAATAATTTGTGATTTTCTAGTGTTTTTTTAAACATTTACTATTAAGAAGATAGACATAAAGCTGAAGGTTAAAAAAATAATTTGCTAAAAATGGTTTAGAATTACAAATTCACTCATGTAAACATGAATAAATATTTCATTTCTTTAAATTCCTTATTCAAAACCATTTTCAAAAATTAAGTTTTCCTACAAAGTTCGTCTTCTAAAGATAGGAAAGAAATCACTAGTAGAAGTAATTAACAACAAAAATGTAGTTTTTTGGCCATAGACTTTAAGAATTTATAATTGGACTAATTTAATCTGCTTCGGTTGTGTGATTTCAATTGAAAATACTGTTTTCGAAATTTAGAACTGTTAGTTTTAAAATCTATTTTGATCAAAGATTATTTTTTATACACATTTAAATACTTGAAGACGAAAAACACTTAGTAAATAAATGCAACAAAATGTATATTTTAACATCGCTGTCTGGTTTCTTGCCAAGATATAATTTTTGAAGTGGCAATTAATGTGCATAAAAAATAAAGGAGTGTGGTTATGAATAGGCCACTAATAATATATGAAAAGGTATTTAAGTTATTTTAAATGCTACTAATAAATGAAGTGACTTGCTCTGTCAAACACATCAAATGTGAAAAATTTATAAGTGATTTTTTTCTGCAAAATAAATACTACCTAAAAAGTATCTGTTATTCAATGACAATTATACAGTTTTTTTGTAGACTAACTTTAAAATGTGTCACTGTTTGAGTTTAAATGATCTGATTATGAAGATTATTTTTCCAATTTAGAATCTCTTTCTTTTTTTTCTTTGATGTATGAAACTAATATATATGGCTGTTAAAGATTTTAAACTAAATGGTAGTTCAAAAGGTATAGTTTATAGTCATTTCTAAAGAAAAAAAGTTGCCCTATGATGTATTCAAATATTAGTTTATTAGAAATTAATTACAATTTGATTATGTGAACACACTAACAAAATTAGACAACAGAATTGAAGATACAATTTTAAAAAAATAAAGAACAAAGTGTTTTTTAAGCATTTATTTCATGTAAGATAAGAGATACATTAGGTAACATACTAAATAAGCTGAATAAAATAAACAAATCACAAATTTTCAGCTCATTTTTAGATGAGAAAATAAATCTTGCTACACGTATTTAAGCAGACGCAAAGCTTAACTCCAGGAATTATTTCAATACTACACTCAGACAAGACTAATTCACTACAGACAAGGTTTTCTCAGCAAGCTCTGCCAATATTCTCTATTAGACCTTGTGGTCTGTCAGTCATTGTCCCTAAATATTTCTTATGGTCTACCTTTACACAAATCAGCCATCTTGAGTAAGGAATTCTTATCTTTTGAATACCCTATACACTTGTAAAAAACCTTTTTTTAAAAAACAAAAATATCACATTTTAAAAACACGTCCAAGCAATCTGATATGGCAATTATTTCGTTAAAGGGGAGCTTAATTTATTCATTTATTAAAAGAAAAAATGTCATGCTATGAAAAAGGAAAATCTGAACTTACTTTATAGCAACTTTTTTAAGGCCATGTTAAGATTATTACTTTTTAATATTGCAATTTTGTAATAATGAA
>NC_092209.1:32435654-32489685 GCF_043381705.1 Parasteatoda tepidariorum | reverse complement strand
TTTTTTTTTTACTTCCTATCATTTTAGTAAATTTACCAATTAATTTGAGCTATTTTAAAAACGTGTATCTAAAATGCTTTATAATTTTCACTAATTTATCTGACTTTATTCATGCTTCTTACATAACTTTTTAATTTGTTTTAAAATTCTCATAATTATTTACAATTAATAAGTTGTCTCAATATTATAAAAAAAATTGATTTAATATAATATACATATTTTAAGAAAAATTAAACATAAATTCGAAATAACTTTTTCCAAATAATAAAATTCACAAATTTCCGATTTCCAGATTATAAATACAATTTATATGGTAAATATTAAATACAAATTCTCTCAATCATACATACAAAAAGTTTTCATAATCATTTGCAATTAATAAGCTATTCCAATTAATATCATAAAAAGAGATGCAACACTTTTTCTTGCCATGTCAGTGGTTAAATTCGACTCTATATTAATATATTAATAATCATGCACGCCAACAAAGGAAAATGTTTTATTTGTATTCCTTTACTTCGAAATGTTATCAATGTAGAACAGATATATGGCGCCATCTATATTCTTTTAATGGAAAATCATCAAAGAATGTGTAAAATAATTATGTTACAATTATTCATAAAAAAAACTTTCTATGTGGTAAAACTAAATAATTATTAAACTCTTTCTGCAGTATATTTCACTAACTAATATTTTTCAATATTTAAATTTTCTTATCATAAGTATATTCCAAAAGAATTAAATTTCGTATAGGAGTGATTTAAAATGTTTATTTCAGTATTTTTCAAAAGTTTTTAAGCGCCATCTGTTAACTAATAATCAGTTTATTTTCAAACATTTATTATTTTCAATGCAGAACTTTCTTACGTTTGTAAAATAATGTATTAGACTTTATATAAAATTAATAATAGATATAGCGTAGAATGCTTTAAAAAATTATAATCATAATTTATTACTAACATGCTCGATAATAAACTCTGACTTTACAGACAAGATTATCGTGATCGTTAATATTTTCGTAACTTTCCTACCAAATCGAAAAAATAACTCCTTTTTGAAAAAATTTATTATTTTAAAAAAAAAGGATATCGATAAAACAGTTTTTCCTTTTTTGTTCATTATTATTAATTTACAATTAGCATCATTTTTTTATTATATAAAATAACCCGGGAACAATTAACTATATTTTATTGACCTAGAAATAAATATATATTTTCAACAATAAAGTATAGAATAATAAATGTACACTCGCAAAAAAATACAGATATCATCCAGTTCTTAAAGAGATTTAAGTTTATAAATACAGCGTTTTTGAAATCCTACTACTCGAAAAAACTATTGGATCAACTTCGCTCAAATTTTGTAGTTTGTCATTAGAGTTGCAATATGACAACAAAATGAATTAATTATTAGTTTTTATGGTGTAAAACATTTTCTACAATTTACAATCAAAAAACTTTTGTCCATTATTAGATAAAGTAATAAATAAATAAATATTTATTAGGTGGAATGATCTTTTAATGAATGAACTTTATATATGTGCGCAAAAAAAAAAAAAAAAAAAAAAAAAAAAAAAAAAAAAAAAAAAAAAAANAAAAAAAAAAAAAAAAAGAATGTTCGATACGCAACGTTTAAAAACTTTAGATGCAGCGAAATATACAAAAAATAAAATTATTATTAAGCATCCCAAACTTTTGACCGTTCTCTTAACTAAACAATTAGAAACATATTTTTCACATAATAGTTAACCCCCACCCTGTCAAAATTACAAATCAGTCACAAAGAAAGTATATTTATACAGAGAACAACTGTTTTTCTCTGATTTAGTCTTTAATTCTCTGATTTTGTAACTTCAAATATAGTCTCCACAAATTAATTATCATATTTGAAGTCATCCTCTCAAAACATCTTAACTTGCAATCTTTTTTTTTATCATTTAGTAAGTACCGTCCTTAATAAACTCTGAATACCTGCAAAATTAATTTTGCGATTTTTCATGCATATTTCTACAACTTCAGTTTAAAATAAAATTAAGAAAATCAGATTAATTATTAAAAATAAAGGAAGCATTTCCTCTTTTGAAAAAAAAAAGAGATTCGTATCACATGTTTTAATTTAGCAATATGTACATCCAGTGAGCAATATAGAAAACGGGCTACCCTAAATAACTAATGATCGTTCTAGATATTTTTGGGATCCCAAAAATATGGGGGGGGGGGGGCGCANTGGGGGGGGGGGGTCGCAATCTAGGAAATGGTCCCAATCCCAATAGTTTGGTCAGGAGAGCGGTCCAAAGTTTTGACCCCTTAATGCGTATTTCGCTATATCTGCAGAACTTTTTATGCAAATTGAAAAATGTTTGAACTTAATTATAAAATTCGTCTATCCAAAGATAATGACATGCAAAAAGTAACTTTTATTATTTTTTTAATAATATTTATTATTTTTTAATATTTAGTAAATATTTATTAATTTTTTAATAATGGTTGAAAAAATTTTGAAATTTAAGATGTTCAGTTTTTTGTATCATTTTGAAGAATATAACTTTGCATGGCAAAATACAAAATTTGAGCGAAATCGGTCGAATAATTCCAAAGAAATCGAATTTTAAATATCTGACTTTTTTAAACTATACCAATCTTTGGAACGCTCTCCTGACCAAACTATTGGGACCATATTTCACAAACTGCAGCTATCCTCTATATTTTGGGGGTCGGAAATGTATGTTTATGTTATGTATGTTAAAAAGGTATGTTTATGCAGAAAAAGTATGTTTTTGTGTCTGATTTGGTAACTTAAAATATCGTCGGCACTTATTAATTTAAAAATATACCTCTTTATGAAAACCAACATGTTGGGAAAAAAATAATTGTTTCACGATTGTATTTTTTCTCAACCAGAAGATGCAGATCCTAATTTGTTTAGACACATTTCCTCCTTTCCTAAGTTAAAACTTTTTTCAACAAACTTTAATAAAATTACAATGTAATCTGCAAACCATGTGATGGTATAAAATAATTAGGTTTAAAATTTTAAAATACCTATAATATTGTAACTTTTTATGGAAATAAAATTAGTATATGGAAAATATAGAAATATATCTAACTTCTGTAAAATTAAAACTTCGCTTTAATTTACATTATTTAATTAATATTGTGTTTAATATTCTCTAAAGTGGATTATTATATTTTTGCCACAAACAGTATAAAATAATCACTGAAACTTTAATTAACATTTATTTTATTATTATAAGACATAAAAAGACTCTACAGCAAACAAGACAATACATATGTACACAAATTAAAATAATACCCTCTTTCTGTACAATTTTACACAAAAAGTTTATTTTCAATGTTGTCAAAAATTTTAAAACTTAATCTCCCCTCTGCCTAAACAGCCTGCTAAACAGGCAAACATAACAACATTGAACAAACAAGATCTCCCTATTATTTCACGATCAAAATCTTCAATCACCGATTGGTGATTCACTCCTTTTGTTCTATAATGACAAATGCCACTTTTAAATTTACAACTTGAATAAAACTTCTCATAAAATGTATAAAATTATCATTCAATTAATCAGAATCAATCCTCAGCTATGTGATTATATTAGCTTGTAATAAATCGTAATTAAGCATTAAATTATCATGTCACCATTACTATAATCAGATACTTTCACAGTACAAACTGACTTTCCGTAATAGAGAACGACTTAGGATAGAGAAGTTCGCATTGAGCTACGTGCTGATGAAACTACGGATACCATAAACAATAAACAACCATTGAATTATCATGACATTATTTGATACTTTTAAGGCACAAATTAAATATTCTGATGCGTTGGTAAGATTAGTAATCATTGAGTTACAATCTTGTGAAACTACATCATTAACTCATACCATAAGCAACCATTGAATTATCATTTCGTCATAGGTATTATTTGATACGTTTACGATTCAAATTAAGTATTTCGATACTTTCTAAGGTATTGAGAGTGTAATTCCCATTGAGCTACATACTGCTATTGAAGGTTGGTATTGCTATTGAACCCTAAAAAGTCATGTAAGAGAATTTTAGTTTTTCCTTGACGAAGCGATGGAGAAAAAAAATCAATGCCTGATGCAATTTTGAAATGTTTCACATAATCGCCTACCAACACCTCTCTGTTTTCTTCCTTATTATTTCCGATTTTTCCTCGCTTATGGGCTTTCTTTACCTTTGGTGCGTATTCCTTTTTGACAAGGAATCGTTCGGGAGCTCTTTACGGAACAGCTGGTAAATGCCACCTTTTACTTTATTCGACAGTCCTTATTGTGAAATTGTAAATTTTTGTTTTCATGAATGTTTCTTAAACAATCTCTTTTTTCGAAAGTATTATAATTCAATAGGATCATGAAATCGATCTGTTAAAGATTTTAGATCCTGATTAAAAACATAGGAAAACCTTGCTTTAATCATGGATGGTGTAATCTTTAATCAATCTATGATATCAATGGATGGTGAAGTATTAAGTTAAAAAAAATTAAGTTAAAAGATTAAATATTCAAGAAAATTTTTTAACCTGAAATAGCTCTGGATAACTAAAACCCCACTCCTTGATTTTTAATCAAAAATATTTTTAAAACAATCCAAAATAAATATTTCGACTTTAAATTTAAAAAAAAAAAAAACATAATAGCATCTAAAATACGTTTAATTTTGTTGCAAAAATCATGTTTTCTTTTCCTGTTATAAAATTTTATTATCTTCATCTTGAAACGAATGTAATTTCCAAAAGTCCTTTGAAAATTAAATCCTTAGAAAAGAATATAATTTGCACTTAAATGGAAAGGGAAATTCTTTGACAAAAAAAGTAATAAATAAATAAATTACTAAAATCTTACACCACATAAAGAGGCATTTTTCACGAAAGTACATTATAAATTTTAAGTATTCTAATTTTAGGGAAATTTTACGTCTCTTATAATTCTTTATATTTGAAACTAAAATTCTCTTTGGCTATTTTCATTTAAAAAGGAAATTAAATTTGAAAAATACGATAAACTATGAACTTTTAGTTGTTTTGCTAGATATCTTTTTGGCAATTATATTTTAAACTTTTCCATCGAAATGTCCAAGCAAGAGGCTGAACTACATCCCTGAGTAGAATAAATCAATCAACTGTAGTAATTCTGTAGTTGTGAATGGCAACTGGCCGTTTGCACTATTCCAAGCGATATGTATTTCCATCCCAGTAGCTTTTCCCATTAGTTGTTATGTTTCTAATAAAGGATTGAAAGTGGACAAGTAAATAAAATTACATCAGCTTAGACTTCTCTATTGTATCCTTCTGGTATCCAAGCTTTGTCAAAAAACGCAATTTTCTTTATCAGAAGTATGTAACTTAGTAAAAAATAAACTTATTAAAGCATTAAAGAGTTTTTAAAAAATAATAAATTGATTTAACTTGAATATTATAGTTTGACTATTTTTCATTATTCCATAATATGATTACCTTAAAACTATAACTAATCAGATATTAGCTTGTCATAAAACTGTCCAAACGGTAACTTATTGAATCAAATTCCATGCCTTTCTTACAATTTTTCATTGTTATTAAGCACTCTGCCCAACGAGGGTACATTCATTTATAATTTTACATAGATAATCCCTACGTAACATTATGCAAATAGAAAAAAAAATCATAAAATACTATTTTTAAGTAATAAAAGTATGGCAAATGTTGTCCAGGGACACTGGGTTTCTGGATAATACTGCCGAAAGTCTGTAAATATCAACAATAATCAATTTTTAACAGTATATCAGATGACACGTTATATATAGTTACATATATACAAAACTCTTATAAATAGAGAACCACTTAAATATATAATGGAAGCGAAAATAAAAATCATCCGTTATGATCATTTAGGCCCACTACTTATTTAAGCCTAGATTATATTTTTTTCATAAACTTTTAACTTTAGTGTCTTCATAGTCGGTAACTGGAAAGTTTGTATTTTGCAAGCTCTCGCGACCTTTAAAAGCCATCATTGCAGTAGAAATTCTCCAACTGTGCATTGCCAACATAACTGCAGTCACTGGGAATATTCTGTAGAAGAAAAAAAAGAAAGAAAAATTAATTTTAATAAAAAGTAAAAACGGGAAAGAAAATTTAGTAATAGTTTAAAGAAAAAACAATTTCTAACTTAACAAAATTCTTTAATTTCAAATTTCAGAAACATTTTTTAACTGAACACTAATTGTCTTTTGCTGTTCGCCCTCTGGGGGCTGTTGTTATACATTTAAACTGCCGCCTTTTATTTTATTTTTAATTTATCTAAATTGTCTTAATTTTATGTTTTCTAATAATTATTGTCAAATAAATGCATTCAAATAGGCTAGACTTCGTGGTTTTATCGTTCGTTGGTTCTAATGCCACTTGCCACACGGGCAAGCCTGCTTGGTGAAACCGAGCAAATTAAAGGCAGAGTGTGCGATTCTTGTTCTTCAGTGGCGTCATTTATGGTCAAGAATTCGACTTCGCCACATCATACGTCACACCTTATATGGTGTTTATAAGGTGGACTCATTCATACATCCATTCATTCATCCACAGATCGTAATTTTGACATGAATCAGAGAACGATCGATCTCCAATCCAGTACCCACAGAGGTATTGATTTGATATGGGAACATGGAGGACATTTGCGACTCGACAGATTTAAAGTGAATCAGTCTTCTGCCGGCGGGGTTCGAACCCACGAACTTTCGGACATGGGCCCAGGGCCCAACCGACCAGCCTATCCTGGCCTTTGTTTTATCGTAGTTTACTGATTTGGCAACTAACCATAGAGTTATAAATATATATTTATTACTCTATGCAACTAACTTGCAAAACTCATCAATTTCGTTACCAAATCAGCAAAGTACAATGAAGAAACTACTTTAGGTTAATTGAATGTAGTTTTTGATTATAAATATTTTAAAACAAATTCAAATAAATAAAAGGAAATATTCAAATACTTTCTTATGAATCTTTTAAACGAGTTATTAAAATCCGATAAGTTCAGTCATAATTGAACCATAATAATATTAGTACCTTTGAATCATAATATACTAGTTTGCTGCAACCTTAAAACAGTGTTGAATTGAACCACGTTGCTGTTCAGGTTGAAGCATAACATCAGCAACATTAGGTATAAGAAAGAGTAGTTTACAGAATAACTTAATTCAAATGGGTACCGTATAAAGGTTGAAGCCAATTTCGAACGTTATCTTGATAAAACAGGCTCTGACTATAAGTGTATAAATAACAGTTCCTTGAATGCATTATAAGAACATGTATATCAAACGACGTAATACAGTCTACCTTATAATTATTTTAACATCTCAGTCATTTGACCTATCTTAAAAAAACGTAATGACCTTCATTCCGTTTCTATTATAAATTTATTACATATTATTAACAACTATAAAATAACCACTATATGAAATATTTTTCCTGTAAGAAAAGGTAGACGGAAGGAAAAAAAATACTTTCGTGAAATTAAGAATAAAACTGAAGGTGATATTCGATTTGCATAACCTTGGAAATAGTAACATCAGCTAGAGCATTATTGCATTACTTCGAGAAATTTAATACTGGATTACATGTTATGCACGGTGTCGTTTACCTTCTGTTTGTTTATTTACATTTCTTTCAACGATAAAAAGAACAGAAAAAAAGTGAAAAGGAACAAAAAATTTCCATTGACGTGGGTTTCTTTCTTGCCTGGAAGCAAATATATTCTAATTATATTCACTTGTTCAATGCCAAAATTTGCCTTGCTTATAATCCGTGCATTTTGTTTGTTTTTTTTGAAATTTTTTTTAATGAGCAAGTCTGTTTCTGTAATAAAAAAGTAAGAATTCCATTTTGTGACTTTCTCAATTATTCATTGCATTATCGGTTGTATAAATTTAATTATAAAAAAGAAACGATGGTTTGAATTTAAATGACTAATGGTTTTTATTTATCGATGTTGATATTTTTATTTTTTTGGTTCGTTCCTAAAATAATTGGCCAATTTACATGTAACTTTAAACTATTGAAATTTTGAAGTGTGGTGAACTATAATATCGCTCAAATTGACTGAACCAAAACATAGTTTCTTGTCTTGAAATATTACATGTTATGATATTTCTCGTTGCAAATATATTATGACAGAAACAAATATTTTGCTAAGCCAAAATAGATACTAAATATAAAATTATATTATATTTAATTTATACCTTTTTCAAGAAATTATTATGCTGAGAGCTAAGGGGTTAAACCACAGATGACAGTTTGAAATCGCAAAATATGTTGATTGATTGGGTTTTTTGCCGCTTAACATTCATACCGAGTTAAAGTTTTATAACTGAAAATTGAATGATTGAGAGTTTGAAAATGTGAAATGTATTGATAATAAACATAAAAATTATTCTCCAAAAATAAAATTTTTGAATAACAAAATATGTATTGACATCAACGTTTGTACCCATAACGAATAATCGCTGCGACGAATTTTGCCCTCGACGATTTGTCACTACGACGAATTTTGGGTGATGAATTGTCCTTTACGAATTGACCCTTCACTCATATCGTAGTAAAGTTGAATTATATTCTTTTTCTTTTTTTTAAATTCTATTATACGATAATATAATTCCACTCAAGCAGAAACATGGTTCGATTTGCACCGTATTTAAGGTTCAACATTTAACTGATTTTTCTGTTAGTTTAATAAGAACAAAACTGCACCGAAAAATTTAATAACTTTTTGTATTCAATTTTATGATAACATAACACAGCCCAAATTGATAGTACAGTTTTGCACGATTTCAACATTTTGACTATTACGACTTGTGTAGTTTTCATCAAAATCGACTCAAATTTTATGAGTTTCACTTATTTACTACTATATTTGATGATGATTGCAAGAAGGCTCAAAGTGACATTTTTGAAAAGATTGAGATTTTTTCAGTGGATGAAGATACGGAATAACTATTCTGTGTTTTGACATGAAAGAATTATTTAAGTACAATTGGCAAGAAGCAGCTGAAAATTCTTTTTCTTTCTTAATATTTGCAAGTGTGTATAAGTTCATTACGAAATTTTATTTCGTATCATTCGTTTTATATTTTTTATTATTTTAGGCATTTAATTAGCACCTAAATTTAGTCACTATATTTTGTCCACGCGAGATTTTGTCCGTATACTAATAAAACGAGAAATTGTTCAAAATTCTAAAACTAATTTAACTCAAATTGACTAGACTTTCACATAAAATCTTCACACAGTAGTTCTTTAACTAAGTTTTTAATCAATTAATCTTAGATACTTCTGTAAATTGGGTCATTCAATTGGGTTAGGTTCAAATTAATTACACAGCCATGCTTATTAATTTCAAAAATAAAAAATTATTAGTTTTAAAATCAGATAAATTTTTTTCTGTTGATTTTCCGTTTTTATTTTGTTACACTGCTTAAATATGCTAAAAAAGATTGCGGTTTCTATTCGTAATTATAACATACTAATGATTCTGATAATTTTGTAATTGCGCTGAGCATAATTTTCGAGCAGACGGAATGTTAGCTGAAGCCTCGAACTATGAGATGAAGGATAAAAAGAAACGCAAATTAGACTTGAAACGCAATTAGACTTCTTGAACTGCGAAAACGATTTCAATTCTCGTTTGCATGAGTGCATTTCAAACGAACCATAATATTTTTCATCATTCGGCAATGAGAATATATATAATGAACCAATAAATTAAAATATTAATCATTCGTAATAATTATCTCCATTTAACAGTGAAAAATCAAATAACGCTACATAGTTTTTTTTTTATTTGTTTTTAGATTTATTTTACTTTTAATGTCATATGTCAATCAGTGCCAGAATTTAGGTCGAACACTTCTTACTAAGCCTTTTCTATTTTATTTAATTTCATTTTTTTGACAGACGATTTCCTGCTTTCGTGATGTGCTCTACCGAATTCGAATAGGGAACAAAGGAATCTTTTCACAAATTAATAATAGAAAACACCTACTAATTGGCAGAAAGAGGCTCAACAGTACGCCTAGTTCAAAAGGTGTAGAAATAAATTGAATAACTAAGTTTTTTAATGCTTTGTTCCGTTTATTCTGCAAAAACTGCATTAAAAATTTATATTGTTAAGTATTTATGCATATTTTAACCCTTAATAGTAACTATTAGTAACTACGGATAGTAATTACTATTAGTACGGATTAGTAACTACTATTAGTAACCACTGGTCAAAATAAACAAAAATACACACAATACATTACAATTAGGTGGGAAGCTATTATTTTTCAACAAAAGTTATAGCAGGAGTTTTTTCAAAAAAAGAAGCAAAGTTTAAGAGCAAATTAAAACTAAGTTATTCTGATATATTTATTTATTTTCCGTATTATGAAGAAATTTTCAATTTCTTTTTATTCAAAAATGAAAATTTATACATTAAAATAAAAATATTAAGGTGAAACACTACTGTGAAGTTATAAAGTTTTCCTATTGCGTTAAAATAGTGGTAAATTTGTATAATCAGTGCTAAATTTATAATTCATAACGTTTACAAATGAGAAAATACATCGAAAAATACATTGATGAGAGTATAGATTAAACAAGGGTTCGTAAACTTTAAATAACTAGAGATTTATATAATTAGATTAGATTAGATTTATATAATTAGATTAGATTAGATTTATATAATTAGAAATTTATTTAATTAGATTAGATTAGATTTACATAATTAGATTAGATTAGATTAGATTTATATAATTAGATTAGATTAGATTTATATAATTAGAGATTTTTATAATTAGATTAGATTAAATTTATGTAATAAAAGAGTTAGTTTAGAGAATTATTAATCATTAAACTTGTAATTAAAGGATACCATGCAGATGGCTCTGTAACCCATAGATATGCATCGATTGAATTGAAATTTCAAATAATGAAATTCCAATTTATTCGAAAGTTATTGCAATTTTAAGTGCTTCTTCGCTATAATTTCGCTTTAAATAATGAATATTCATTCACTGCAACAAAATTTATTTATTTCTCTCGAGATCTTCATTTTATAAGCTCGCTCTTGAATTGGTGTCAAAAATTACGATAACAAAATAGGAGAGAGATTAGATGTTACCAGATATAAATTTTAATATTTATACTGAGATTTAAAAAAACTATATTAAAAAAATACTTAATTCTTTAGAAATAAAAGTAAGTTTCCAATTTGTACTGTCATAATAAAAAAAGTTACCTTCTTACATTGTTAAAAAGTAAAATTATTTCTCATTTATTTTTAATTAGCAATCACGGATGTTGGTTAGTGAAACAAAAAAAATGGAGCCTTATAGTTTTTTCTTTCTTTTTTTTTTAAAGAATAAGATTATCTAGTTGTTCTTTTTTAAATTAAATAAACTTGTTATTTTATTACACATTTGCTCTGAAGAAAGATAGTATCAGGAGCATAGCTAGGAATTTAGTTGCCTGCCCTAGGCGGAAAAAAATATTTCCATTTTCTTTTTCTTCAACAAAATAAGCTGCAAATTTGATAGGTATAAAGTCACACAAATATTACAAATTCATTAGTTAACTTTAAAAACTGTATTAAGATTCTAACCATGCGCCAAATCTTATCAACCTGAATAAACTAGTGAATTTAACAAATGTTTTTTCAGGCCAGGGTTATTGCCCAGCTTGTCACCCAAAATTATGGCCCTTCATACAATTTTAAATGTTTACTTTTTCATATAGATTAAATCAGAAGGTAAAAAATCTGAGAGAAAGCATCGCTTACTTCATACTTTGAACTAGTAATTGTAAATCTAAGTACACGTAAATAAAATTAGTTTATTAATTAAGTTAGTTCATTATTAGAAATCACAAAATGAATGACAAAAAAATTATTGCAAAATGAACGATTGACTTTTTAAAAATTAAAAGCGTACATGTAAATTAAGAAAAAAATAAATAAATGGAAAAGAAACGGAAGAAAAATCAAGAATATGCAAATCATATACTATTTTTACCGCGGTTGAAGAAATTCCAGCTGATGTTTGCTTTTTCTCGTATCAAGGCTTCGATACCTCTTCGAATTTCTGTGTGTCGATGTTGTTGTTACAATTGCCAATATCAGCAAACCTGCTTGTAATCAAGCGAATTTTTAAGGCAGAGGGTGAGCTTGTTTTTCAGTGGCGTCACCTATGGCGAAGAATATGATTTTGCCACACACATACGTCATAACCCGTTTCACAGGAAAGACTCATTCACTCACCTTTCATCCATCTGCCGATCGTAACTTTGACCTGAGATAAAGAACGATCAATCTCCAATTCAGTACTCCCAGAGGTATTGATTTGTTATGAGAATAAGATGACTTTATGACTCCGACAAATTTAACCTGTACCAGTCACCATTTAATACACGGAGATTCTTCGGCCGGCAGAATTCGAACTCCCATTCTTGCGAACGTGAACCCGAGTCCAACGTCCTACCAACCAGGCTATCCCGGCTCTCGAATTTCTTTTGTAGAGTAAATAAAAACGTATTAAACGCCTCTATTTTATTTGTTCAATGTCAGAAATGATTTTTACGTTCTCATGTGATCTCTCATTAATGTTAAAGGTTTCTGTTTTAATTCCGCAAAATTTATTTATTTGTCTTATGCCAGTTTAGGCAGAGGGTGCGATTGTTCCTGTTTTTCAGTGGCGCCATCTACGGCCAGGAATTCGACTTTTGCCACGCCATTCACACAACCACAACCCGTTAATAGGGCGGGTCACTTTCACACACAAAGGAGAAAGGACATAGAACACGCAGAGAGAGAAAGAAACATCCATGCCTTGCCCGGGATTCGAAGCCAGGACCTGTCTGATGAAAGGACAGTTCCCTGCCCTCTACACAGATCGGTCGGCGCGGAATTCGTTAAAATATAAGTTTTAGAAAAATGAAAATATTCACCACCTCGCCAAATTTTAATTTTGAACAACTGTTAAAGGGCTCTTTTATATCGTTCAATACTTTCTTCAAATATTCTTTTAGTTTTAATCTGTTGTTTGAGCAAAGAAATCCAACAAAAATGATGATGTTGATGACTAACGGGTATTTTTGGAAGCTCTTTGTTGCAACGCGCTTATAGCTTGTTTGTCCCAAGGATAATTGGATGAGTTTTACATTAGATGAATATCCGTAATGAAATGAATAAATTATTTAAGTTTGTGATCGTCTGAAGTATCTATGAGTAACGAGAAGGACAAAGACATTTTTAGCAGTGTGTAATATCCACTTAGAATGCAAAAAACAAAACAGCATTCTAATTCATTATCAGCACATTCGAATTTAATTATGAATGCACAGATAATTCGTTTACATAAGAATATAAAGTATTCACTTTCTATACTTTTCACTTTTAGATTACATAAACCAGCAGCATTTTATTCATTGTCAACACATATAAAAATCGTAAATGACGAAAAAAAATTGTTTATGTCAACTTTTAAAGGCAAAGCATTCTCAAAATACCGCTTTAGCAGCGTTAAAATAAACAGAATTTTAAATCAATAGTAGCGCAGTTTTTATATTTAAATTTTGGAAGTTTTTGAGTATTTAATAAATTTTTTTTTTTCGCAAACCACAGCGATACCCAAAAAGTTTTTTTCCTGGTACCCAAAAGAACCCTCGGATTCCGAGAATTAAAGACTTCTTTTTACCCTAATAATAATTAGATTGTGACAGAATCAATAATCCGTCATTTATACCGGCAATGCATTGATAAAAATAAAATTTATTACTGAAAAGTTAAGAGTTTTTTTTATTAGTCATCTATAAAGATATAGTTTAAAAAAAATAATGGGTGTGAAATTAAAATAAAAAATTATAATATCACAGTAAAGATATAGCAAATATCGTTAAACCTCCAAAAAAAAGTTCTACCCAATAGCTACTCTTATATACCGTATCCTCATCCTAATAAATGGCAAATAGTAGCACAACCTCACTCACCGAGTTTGGTTGAGAAAAGGGTGAGAGTTATGCAAAGCTATCTAGACCAGGGGTCGTCAAACTTTTTTGATCATCGACCCTTATATAATTTTTGGAAATCTTCATCGACCCCCATAACAGTTATTTTCGGTTAATTAAAATAAAACTCTATTAGATACTGTGTTTGTACATTTATTTTATGATTTTAAACATTTATTAAAATAATAGTACATTGTGTAACTATAGTTTTATGAAAAATACATTAATGTTGAAATTTAAATACCTTAATATTTATTAAATAAAAAGTAATTTTGAATAAGTAGAAATAATAAGTAAAGTAACTAAAGATTTATTGCTTATTAATCAATGAGATGGGTGCGCAGGGTGTTTTTTTTTGCAAGGTTCGCTATATTGATTTCAAAATTGGTCAATTTTAATTTTCGTCAAAATTGGTCAATTTTAATTTTTGTTGAAATTTGGCAATTTTGTAATTTTCGTAAAAAAATACAAAGAGTGCCATAATTTTGTGGCGGGATGTACATTAATTATATATTGCTGCCATATTATTAATGCTTACCTTCTTTTTTTACATGCATTGATAATTAAAATTGATATCTAAACTAAACGAATGGTTTTATCGAAACAATAACTAATTATCCAAAACTATAGAAGTTTTAATAATGACACTGCAAATATTCAACACTGTTTACAGTTTGCAAAGATAGCTGAAACTGCGTATGATATTTGCGTTTGTAACGTCAATGCTCGTCACACGTGACATTTGGACAAGCGCACATATGCATATGACTTATAAACCAGAAGGGCAGAGTACGTGCCACTGCGCGCTGGTACGTAAATACTTGTTTCACCCAAATAAATATACGTTTATTAATATATGTTTTATGAAGAAACTGATATTGAGTCAATTATAAAGAAATTCACAAATTTTACATACTTAGTTAGGTATGTGTGATTTGTGTATAAGGAACTGTTTTTTCTTCAACCCCCAGTCGACCCTTCAGATTCGGATCGACCCCCATTCGACCTCCTGGCTCAGATCGACCCCCGCTTTTGTTAAATAGACCCCTGGAGGTCTACATAGACCACTTTGGCAACCTCTGATCTAGACAAATGAGGTATTTTTTCCATTTCTTTCATGCTGAATATAATGAGATAAACACCAGAAGACAGAACTCATAGCTTAGAAGCTAGCATGAAAGCTAATAAGGAGTAATAGCTTTTATGCTAGAAATATGCAATTTTTGCCCATTAGCAATAAGACATGGCAATCTAGACAAGTGATGCATACCATTTACTATCTTTTTTCCATTAACTTCGACGCTTGAGGTCAAGCACTTTTTTACCACTTACTAAAGAAGGGTGCTTAATAGTTTGTCTCCCACTTTTTTTTTAATTCTTTTCATAAAAGCACTTTTTTTTTAATTCTTTTGATACACATTTGTACTTTTTTTTTACTGTACGGATCCGTGTTTTTAGTTTAATTTAGAAAAACGTAATATCTCTTGCTCAAAAAACTTTTAAAAACATATTTTACTAGATCTAATAGTAAGTGACCAATAAGAGCAATAAAGTAATCATAAAAAATCCTTTTTATCTTTTATTTTGAACATTTTTAATCAAGCTATAAGTATTTCAGTTTTGTTCATGATTGCGTAGATATATTTGATGCCGATTTAATGGTAATCTATTTTCCTTTCTTTTTTTTTCCCTCCCTACGAAAAAAACATGGTTATTATAATAAAAAGAACAAAATTCTAAAGAAATAAAGTAGGAAACGCCGTAATTGTAAAAGCCGTCTAGTTTATTTTTTTTACTTTGATATTATATAACTTATCACAAGATAACTGAAGTTAAAATTTATCTATTTTTTCTATATATCCTTTTTAACGTACTAAATGTTAATAAAAAATCTCATTTAGTTCTTCTTAAAAAAATTCTTTTTAGTTTTCAAGGTAGATATTTACTATGCATTATTAGTAGACATTTATACTCATTTATTATGCGTTTGGAGTAGATATTTATATTCTGAACACTTCCACGTATTCGTAATTTCCATATTCATTTATCTTTACCGGTCAAACGCGGCTCTGTAGATTTTATTCATTATTACAGAAATACGAGTTACATGAAATCTCATATTGATGTAACGCAGATCGGAGTAAAAGGCAACAGGAAGTGATGCAAAGGATGGCATTCGCATCATATAAAGATTAATATTCAAGGTCAAATAGAATGTTGTTAATCCTTATATAAAAACTGCATTTATGCGTGAAAGTGACTTTTTGCAACATGTGATTAATTATTTTTGATAACTTAAAAAGAGGCTCTATAACTGCATTAAGAATCATTAAGTCAGTTTGATCCATAGGTTTTTTACCCAATAAACTTATCTTTCTTCTTTTTGTTTTCAATTTTTCAGACACACATTTTTTTAATTGTTTAATATTTGTTTTGTAAGATTTTTTACAAAACAAACCTCTTTTGTCATAGTATTTTTGTTTTAAGTCGATGTTTCTTTTTTCAGAAAAAAGATAAGATTATTCTGTATTTAATAAATAATTTATTATAATTTTATGCAAACACAATTTGATAATCGTTAGAATGCTCGGATTTGAAAACTAATCAACAGTACTTTAGAAAAAAAGAATTTAAGTTAGGAAAACAGATGTAACGCAATAAAAATGAAAAAATAAGTAACTACAACTTAATGAATCAATTAAGGTAGGAAACTGTTTTTTTTTTATCAGGACTGAACTCTTTAATTATGTTTATATTTTTTATAATTTTAATATAAATGTTAAGATGTTATATCTGAGAACATTCAATCTTTCTTTCGCGATTTTATTTCGTTAGTTAATTTTATTTTAAATTAACAAACTATAAAGTTTATTTTATTTTAATTTTGCTAGACACGCAAGAGCAAGTGTATAAGATAAAGATCTCGAAGGAGAGAAGTAAAATTTTCTACAACACTGGATATGTAGTTGGTATGTCAATGAAAGTGAGAAAAATACCTAAAACTGTAATAACTTTCGAACGAATTAAAATTTCGGAAGAAAAAAAAAGCAGCGTTAACTTATAAATAAAAATAGTCCTTTCATCACATTTTATTTAAAAATTCTCAATGGCATTCCAACGCGCTGCAGAGATGCATTTTTTTACAAGTATATCAGTTAATAATTCTCGAATGACAATTTTCTTTCATCCTACGTACTTCCTGCGCAGTTTCTGCAATTCATGCTATTGAGTTATTGAGTCTTATAGTTTTTCAACATCAAAACAAAATGTTACATAAATTAGAACACCTAAAAGACCGACAGTAGATTTTTTAATGTAGAAAAAAAACATGAAACTACAATATAAATTTCAATACAATATTTTTTCCCTCTTGATGCTTTCGTTAAATACAAATTGCTATTCTTTCAAAACGCTTTTTTTTTTCTTCAAAATTTGATTCATGCAGAAAATTTGAAGTAGAATTTATTGGAATACTGATTTATTGAAGTAATATATGGTAGAGTAATTACATATGTAGGCCTTAAAATAATAATATGAGGTAAGTATACATTTTTAAATAGTACAGAATTAATTGTTAAATTATTCTATCAATGCATTGTGTTGGTTCATAAATTTTGCGATTACCAAAATGGCAATAAGCTGTTTCTGAGTATTGGATCTATTATCTAGTGGAAATTCAAAAACCATGTAAAGTATCAATCTTGATAGAAATACTAAGAAACAGTTTAATGTAAAAATGTCACATTTGGAAAAACTGTGACAATTCATCATATTGCCTAAAACCATTATTGTATGTGCTTACACAGTGAATCTAAAATCTACGCTAAACCTATAAATCAGGGCTCGAAAAATCTCAGAAATTTTACCCGTCCCCGAGGACGGCTTGTCCAACAATGTACCCGTCCTCCTTTGAAACTAACCCGTAGCTTCTAAATAAATAAAATATAATTTCTTATTTATTACAAACATTTATATAAATTGCACAATGAATTAGTAGTTACTAGGATTACATTATACAGTAATAAAAGAAATACTAGGTTGCTAATAGTAACCTAGTATTTCTTTCATGAAATGATTTACTTCTTTTATGAAATAATTTAAATGACTAAGGTCAAATTATCTGGAATGTCAATTTATCCGAGAGTACAGCGTTTTTTAAATGAATCAAATGTAACGTTTGCCAGTTCCACAATCAAGCCAATGATTTACAGAGGTTTCTGCACAGAAATCTGAAAAGGGTTTTCCATTTAAGTAGATGTTCATAATTGCATTTAATGCTTCTTGTTTCAGACCAGTACGTAATGTGTTTTTTTTTCGTAAGTTCATTGGTGAAAAGCCCCTTTTGACCGCTGCAGTACTCCCAGACAGAGAAAACATCAATTCCACCATGCGCAGAATGTTGCTGTATTTTTAGATTAGAGGTTCATTTTAGAAGTAGGCGCTAGACTCTTGTAAGATAACGAAACTTAAAAATATATCACGAGCATTAACGGGAAACTGGCTGTCCGCGCGGACGTCGGATTCGACAAACTCATTGTCCGCTGGGAAGTTTTGACCGCCGAGGACGGGCTGTTTTTCGAGCCCTGCTATAAATATATCCATAATTACCGTCTTAGTTTAAATGTTTAGTTCTCCGTTTCATATTCACCGTTGACTAATCTCATACAATGGATTCAAAAAATAGCATAAAGTGCAAATTAGAGAAGATATAAATTGCATACACCATTTCTAAATTTCTATTATCGAAAAATTTTTTTTTTTTCTCTTTGAACTGAATTGTATTTTTTCACGAACAATCATCACACATAAGCCGCATAATCATTATATGTTTTGACAGCTGATATAGTAAGGAAAGTTATATAGTTGTGAAAATGTTCGATTAACGAATCAAAACGTCTTAGTGTTTGATTGGTGTCCTTTCACGAGTATGGAAAGTGAAAAGCTGTATGACCAGAATATTTTTCTTTTTTACTAAGTAAAACTACTGTTCAAGCAAGAAAAAAACTATGCTAAGTGTATGGGGAAGATTTTTTTTATTTTATAACAGTCGTTGAAGATCCGACCCAATTTTGAGTTTACGACTACTAATGTTCAACTACGTAGCCTTGTAATTTTGAACCCAATCCAAAAGACAAAGGAACTCCTGGGAAGAAATTTGTCTTCGTGGAGGAATTTTTGATGGAGCTAACCCGCATTTGCGTTACATGGAGAGGAAAACCACGAAAACTTCCCATGGTTAGCCTGACGACAAGGGGACTCGGACCCATAATTCATCTACCACTGAGGATATTTTACGTCGGCACTGTGGTCAGTGCAAACCGGGCGCGAAATTCGTATCGACCAGACATTCGTATCGAGCAGTTCACTGTAAATGAGCTAACATGGAGCTGCCAAAATAACCATACTTAATTAGTATGGGACGCAGTCAGTTTGCAGCTTGTAGGATTTGTACATTGCTTATGGGGTCCCACAAAATGTTTGTGAATATTATGAGGTCCTTACACCAAATTTTTTTAAGAAACCATAATGTAGATCATAGTTCTGTTTTAAAAAAAATATTATATATATATACATATATAACTTTTAACTATATTATTGATTGCGTGCGTTAAGAAAAAAATATAAAATGAGTATTTAATCAGCTCATTTTATATGCCGATTTCAGAAAATGTGTGTTGTCACATTTCCGATTATCCCCTCTCCTCCTTTTCATAAAACGTGACATCATTTTTGGACGGCCTCTTTACAAATTTTGCACGAGTGCTTTTTTTAGAACATGCTCTTCTTTTAGATTAATGTATTTTCCTCTCTTCTTAATGTAATGATTAACACTTAATCAAAATATTTTTACATCTCCACAATTTTACCATTATTTTTCGACCATTTATTTTTAAACACCAAAATTTTCGGGTGTGGGGGTCAACTTTCTTAAGAGAGAAATTGCACACTTGTAAGATTTTGAGTTTTATAACCTTACGCGAAAAGCTAGATTTACCAAACAATTTTCAAATGCAATTTTTTAATGCACATAATATTGAAATGTAAAAACAGTCTTAATAATCGAGCTCTGAAATTGAGTAAGATGATGTTTAGTAATTAAAATGAATACTCAAGGAGTTGATGGCGTAGGCGTATATAGAAATAGAAACCAACTCTACTGGAATCCCACTTTTACATTGCATTGCAAAATAACACATTTTTCTCGAACTTTCAAATAGGGAATCCCTTTCTTTCGTTATTTACGTTTGACCTCATTATTATTCAGATCATTTTCTTTCTTCCGTACTGCGTTTTATCTTTTTTTTTTTTTTTTTTTTTTAGATTAATAAATGGNTTTTTTTTTTTTTTTTTTACTCGAAAAGTTGCTTTGAGCAGTTTTCACCTTAATGCTAAGAGCGTGTGATAAATGGGCCAAGGGGAGAATTGAAAATTCTACGGGAAATCTAATAAATAAAGAAAAGATGTAGTAAACATTTATTGACTATGCGTACGAATCTTATCAACTAAAGGACGATTGGCGTTGAGTTTTTATTAACTTTTTATAGATACTCGGAAATAATTAGTTGGAAAAATTGTTTTTATCAAAACGAAAAACAGGAGAACCGCGAGCTTACATTTTCGAGCGGATTAAAAAAACTCTTAATTTAGGTACCAAATTAAATTTCAATTTTACAGAATCATATTTATTTACTTACTTTTGTCTGAAATTTACATTGAAAGCGTTTAGTTTTTATTACACATAATTGAGCTAATAACATTTTTTGAAAATTAAAATTTGTCAAAATAAGGCTCTACAGGGTTGCCACAGAAAAAAAAGAACAAAATAGTTGCTTTTAGTAGCCTAAAGTATAAAAATAGTTGCTGAAAACTATGAAAATAGTTGCCTAAATAAGAACAAAAATTCATAAAAAATATGACTAAAATTTTATTAAATAATGATTTGTCATATACCAAGATCCATTTTGTCAAGCCGGTGGCAAATAAGATAATTTTCATCTAAACGTTAGTGTTCTAGCACTATGTTCTTATATCAAAACATTTAGTATATTTGCAGAAAAATAATTACTAGAATTCATTCAAAAGAATACCTTTTCATTAAAAAAACATACATTTTCTAAAAAATTTTCACTTTTAAATTCACGCATTGTAATATCGTATAAAAAATGTTTTTTTTATTTTTTTTTTTTAAAATCATGAAAAATTTTGTAGCAATAACCACTGAAAAGGCGATCGAGAAACGAAATAGACTTCCAATGGAATCTGTGCAAATTGAACAAATTAAAAAGTGATAACTCATATTTGCCATTTAAAATTTTTTTAGAAATTTTTTTTTGTGTGTATAGCTCTTGCAGCCGCAAGTTTTCAACCCAATTTATGCTAAAAAAATATCACTAGGAGCACAGGTAAGTCTCCCTTTCCTGAAAATAGTTGCCTTTTTAACCTTTTCAGGTAAAAAAAAAAGTTGTCATAGTTGCATTTTAGTCGCCTGTGGCAACCCTGGGCTCATAATTAGACAGCAGTAAAGGGAGCAGTTATTCTTTACTTAAAATATTTAAAATCAAATTTTTGTATTTTACTGAAGCTTTCGAGACTTACCTTTATTACCTAATGTCTTTCTGTTGTCTAACTCTTCTTTTTTTGTGATTAAGTCAAATTTTTAGCACTATTCGAAATGCATTCATCAAATTAGACAAATATCTAAATTTCCAGATGAAAATTCCTAAATTGTGAAAAAATTTAGAGGTCACAGTTCACAATCATCTCCTTTGAAGAAAATAGAATGCGTTTTAAATTCGCGAAATGCAAATTTTTTGAAACTGGATATTCAGTTGGTATGTGTTGGATATTACCCATATGATACGTTCAAAGGCAAATTAAAATAATAAATTTACGATATAATAATTATTTATCTTAATTTTGTCGGACAGGAAAAATAAAGCTATTCCATCGACATAAGAAGAAAAAAAGCAAAATAAATTTATTATACTAGAATTCCTTCTTCGGTCTCTCATTGGTACACGCACTTTTCAAGATTTCCATACCATTTTAAATAGAATTGGATATTTTCACTACGCGTTTAAATGTAAATTGAGTACCGGGACCTCTTTATTTACATTACATCGCAATAGTTGTAACATGTTACTTTGCATGAAGTGTTACAACGGAAAAAAAATATCGAATTGTCAACACATAAGTTCTAAAAGCAGAATAACCACATAGGGCGATGCCCTCTTATTTGAATACTCGACATATACAGATAAGGAAAATGCTAAAAATATATGCATGTAGTATTCCGAATTAAATTCTTACTGTGAGAACTGATTAAATATTTCATTTCGCACAGTAAGGCGCCTCATTAGAAAAAAGAAAGTCGAAATATCTATAACTTAGTATTAAAGTAAGTGAAATTCAGGATTTAAAATCAAGGTAGAAAATTTATAGACATTACCAACATATGTGAACTGGAATCGAAATATGTATGCATTTTTAAAAATAATAACAATAAAAGCATATTAATAATTTGGAAAGAAATACTTAAATGTGTGTAGTAGGTGTATGAAAATTAGTTTTTTTTTTTTTTTTTTTTGGTCTATAAAGAAATATTTAGGGCTTTCCACAAAAGCTTAACTTTTTTTTAGAAGAGCATCAAGCAAATTAACTTAGTTTTTTTCTTTTTTTAAACATAAATATTTCTCTTTATACACTACCCTATAATAATAGAAAAGACACTCAGTTTTTAACATTTTTTTAAAAATTTCCCAAAAAATACTTAAAGGATTATTTTGTAATTTTAGAGGTGCGTAAGTTCATGCGATTTTTCATACTTAACAGTAAGATTTAAAGCTTTCACAGGTTTGAGTTGTTGTAGTTCATTTACGTCGCACTAGAGGTGCACAATGGGCTATTGGCGACGGTCTGGGAAACATCCCTGAGGATGATCCAAAGACATGCAATCACAATTTTGATCCTCTGCAGAAGGAATGGCACCCCCACTTCGATAGCCCGACGACCTTCAGAGGTTTAAGAAAATTGTAAGTTTTTCAGAGGTTTGAGAAACCTACAATAAATTATGGGGAAAAAAACAAGTATTTTTGAACACCCTGAGCTAAAAAATCAAGCAATAAGCTTGTATTGATTACTTTAGTTGTCATATTTAATAACAGCATAAAATTTCGTTAACCTAGAGAAAATATTTATGGAGATATGGCCATTTTTACAAAAAATTAATTTTTTCGCCTTACATTTTTTCATTATAACTTTATACATATTCAATGGAATTAAGCAAAATTTTTGGAGTAATTTAAAATTAATTACAAAATTATTGATTTAAAATTTTGGAAAAAATTGTCAAAAACTGCGCAAGATAAAAGCATTTAAGGTATTTCTCTTATACAGAAAAAATTTATAACAGTTTTTTCATTATTTTGTAATAAATCGTATTTGGCAACTAATGAAAAAAAAATGATAAGAATATCGTAAATATTTAAAAAGTTTCAAGCTATTTTCTACGTAGTTTTTGAACTATTTTAAAAAAATGCTCAAAACGATCAGGGGTTTTCCACAAACTTTATTTTGCATGAAACAAAATTAATTGGCAAATGATGAAGTCTTACAATAATCGTTCGGAAAGCAAATTAAACAGTAAAAGGAAAGAAAACATAATTTTATAGGGGATGATCCCCAAAATGCCGGTCTCATGGTTAAATAAATCTTGTTTAATAGTACAAAATAAAATTCGTGGAAAGCCTCTTATCATTTTGAGTTTCTTTTAAAAAGTTCAAAACTACTTTGAAAATTGCTTGACAGTTTTTAAATTTTTCAATCAAAGATATTCAAATCAAACTTTTTTCATTATTTCCCAATTGCGATTTACTACAAAATTTTGAAAAAACTTTAAAAATTTTTCTGCGCATGTGTAGTATTAAAGAACTACCTTAAATACTTTTATCTAGCCCATTTTTTTACAATTTTTTCGTAATTTTGAAGCAATAATTTTGTAATCAATTTTGAATTGCTCCAAAAATTTTGTTTAATTCCATTGAATATTTATTAAGTTATAGCCAAAAAACGTATGATAAAAAATTACTTTTTTATAAAGATGTCCGTAATCGATACAAGCTTATTGCTTGGTTTTTTAGCACAGGGTGTTTAAAAATACTTGCTTTCTTTCGTAATTTATTGTAGATTTCTCAAACCTCTGAAAGCTTTAAATCTTATTGCTAAGTATGAAAAATCGAACGAATATGAACATCTCTGAAGTTATAAAATAATCCTTTAAGTATTTATTGAAGAATTTAAAAAAGCATGTCAAGAACTGAAAGTGCCTTTTACATTATTGTAGGGTAATGTATATATACAGGGGTGATTGAGAGCCCAAGTCAAAATTCCGGAAAATTTCTTGAGTAAGAAAAAAAAACACAGCTTAAATTGAAAAAAATTTAAATAAGTTTTTTTTCTTCTTTTTTCTCAATATTTCTTAGTTTACTTAAAATATATTTAAAATTTTACACATACCTATGATGACCTGGAGAAGTAATCAAAATTTACAAATGTCTTTCTTTCTTGAGTTTATGATTATAACAACTATTTACTAATAAAAAATTAATATTAATCATGAATATAAGCTTATAAAGTATCTCTCTGGCTCTCCCTTACAAACAAAAAAATAATCTGTGTTTTTAAGTTCCACCTTTGAAAATTTGATTTCCGGAAACTTCTATGATCAATGATTTTTTGAAACATCTGGACCTTCGATCTCCGGAACACTGTCAGCGAAAATTCCGGAAATCCGAATTTTTCCGGAGCACAATCAACCCTGATATATATGAAGAAAAAAAAAACGTAGCCGCTGCTGTTTCAAAAACGTTTCGTCGAGCACGTTTTATCATTCTCACAACGCAAAAATTATTAGATAAAAAGATTAAAATTAACACATTTTTCAAGAAATTAGTACTGAAAATTCTGCTATGAATATGTTATTAAGCGGCAGTAATTTATGATTTTTCTCATTTTTTGAAGCGGGTCATTTAGTTTAACGTAAATTTTTTTTTTGCAGCCACGTAAGTTTAAGTCTGAAGATGTGCAAAATGTCTCATTTAGTTTCAATTTCGAATAAGTTTGAGAGTAAAAAAAAATCATTTTACATTCCTACATCATTTCGAAGAAGATCAACAAAATATATTCAATATTCGTATTTCTCCAGTCTCTCGAAAGTAACCATTTGTAAATATTCTGCTTTCATTAAAAAAAAAATGCACATAAATTTTATACTCGATTGCACGATACTAAGGTTGAGCTTTCAAATAAACACCATATGCAAATAATACCGAGGCAGCAGATTTACGCAGTACAATATGGTTCAAAATACTGATATCGAGGTTCAATGCTGTACAGACCTTTCCGATAATTATAAGTCGGTTGGGTTAAAGAAACAATCATGATTAAGTTAATTCATTACTAATGACTGTTTACCATCCACTGAATATATCCATCCATCAAGAAGTTATAATAAGGAGATTTAGAGAAGGGATGGGGTGGATTTATTGCTGCTTACCATCCACTGAATACCCATCCATCAAGAAGTTATAACAACGAGATTTACAGAAGATATGGAGTGGATTTATTGCTGAAAAAATTAAGAGCTAAAAATAGAATCTATTATCACTAGAATAACATTTAGATCGATTGTGAACGAATATTACGTAGAGAAAAAAAAAATATTAACTTCAGGAAAAGGATTAACTCCGGAAAAGCGTACATCTACAGGACTTTGATATATTTAGCAGTGATGGTCTGTAACTAGGAACAGAGAGAAAATCTGGTATCTTATCTAATTGATAAACATCCTTATGGCTGAAAGAGCTAACATTAAACTCCTGTCATTTTTCAATAGTTATGATAACAGTAATCTGGGAACAAGATAAAAAAAAAAAAAAAAAAAAAAAAAAAAAAAAAAAAAAAAANAAAAAAAAAAAAAAAAAAAAAAATTTGCATGAATCGTTTTGCATAAATATATTGTTTCATCAAGGTTAAAAAGGTCATTCAGCATTTACGGAATTTTACAAGGTGATTCGAAAAACATGAGACAAGCTTGGAGCCTAAGTAGGACATATGATAAGGATTAAGAATTGCAAAGGAACCCCTGACGAGAAGTGTCATCGTATGTCGCTTATTCTATGTGGACCTTTCTAGTGATAATTATTGTCAATTATTAATAATTATTGTTTCTATGTGGGCCTTTAAATACGGTAATTTTATCTAAATTAACTTATTTTTACATTTTCTAATAATTTAATGATTTGGTGAACTTGTAAGCCATTTCAATTTATCGAGAAAAATAACGCATACGAAGTACAATTAATAATCAGCAATACAAAATTAAAATAAATAAAATACATTTCTAATACATTTTAGTGATGTTTAAAATTAATATCTCTAAATATTAGGAAAACAAATATATTTTCTGAATACAATCAATTGCAAACAAACTTCACATCAAATTCCATTACTTTTCCTTAGCACGTTGAATGCCATGGGGTCACCGGTGACCGGCACTGAGTTTGTTCATAGCGCCACAGGGGTCACCGGTGAAGCCAAAATTATTAGAAACACATAATTCGAGTACATTTTTAATGCTTTTAATTTTTTTAATATTATTATCGTTACTAAAATGGTTTGAAGAAATTAATGCAATACATACTGAGAAAATCATTTTGGCCAGACGGGGGCAACCAACGTAAAATTAGATTGGCATTCAACGAGTTAAATAAAGTGTTTAACGTAATAATAATAAATTTTCTTGAATTGAAATTGTTTATTTATTAAAAAAACTTCAAAAATATTACGTTAATGGATAAAATAATAGTAAAAATGATGAAAATTGTAACTCAAAAAAGCATTACAGCAATAAAGCATCAGTCTTTATTATTCAATATAGACAATTACAATATAATCTATAACAAATAAAAGCAAGTAAAAAATAAGATGGATCATGTTCATCGTAGAATATATAAAAAAATATCTTCTCTGAATGTGTAGTCAAAATAAAGCTTTCTAAAGAATTGCCCATAATGGTGGCAAAAATATTTGGTAAGCATGTATTGATTAGAAATTTCAGCAGAAAAATAATGAAAAGACTAGATACATAACTAAATATAAGTTTATATAACTCTCTAACGAAGTGTGTGAATTATAAGAAAAACACTAGTATATATGATGCATAAATAATAATAAATAAAAAAAAAAATAGGTTCGGAGTTATATTATTTCGATAGGAATAGTATTTCGAGGTATGTTACTTTGAGAATTGTAATCAGGGTTAAAGTGTTATCAATAAATTATTATTAATTAATTATTGATAATTAATATTATCAATCTACTTTTTCTTATTCTACGAAGATTTCTCAATTAAATATTAGATAAGCAAGCGTTTTTTTTTAGTTTTTGGAGAATAAATTCTTAAGCAGGTATGCTGGGAAACAATCACGTAATAGGTAATGCATTTAATTCGTATGGTAAATATAGCAAAAAATTATTTTAAAAATAAATGAATTCTAAAAAAAAAATGAATTTGAAAACAAAGATAGCAATTAAATTTTATTACAAAACAGTTTATTTATTTATCTTTCTTCATTTTTATTTATAAATTGCTAGTTTCAATTTCAGATATAAGAACCAAAAATAAATCTTGGCTAGACTGCATAATGAACTATTTCCAAAATATTTAGTCTTTTAGAAGTGTAATTGCATGACGATTTAAACACCAATGTGTGTTTTTTTTTTTTAAAGCTAATAATTTTCCAGCACAAGAAAATTAAATATTTCTATAGAAAAATGACTGAATACATATAAATTTGAAGAAATAATTATTATTAAATTTAAATTAGCATGTGGTGTATTTTTCACAATTCAAATATTAATGCAAAAAAATTTATATATGGAATATGGACTTTACATACATTTATTAAATTAATAAATGTATTTATAACCTTTAAGGTAATAGAAATTATCTTAAAAATTTATGAAAGTTAAAACATAAAGAAGCATATGGAATTAAGGACTATAAAAAGATTTAGAAAGAATCAAGCAGCGTGTTATTAAGCATAATCAAGTATTAGGAGCATAATATTATTAGCTTAAAAATAAAATTCTTTAAAAAAGATTTAATAATGCTTATCAAATCATTATAAAAATGAATATATCAAATACTAGTTGACTAATTGTGTATTTTTGTGACTAATAGGGTATACATATTAACAATAAAATTAAAATAATTTACATGATAGTAACAAAAACGACCGCCAAGAAAACATGGTAAAATATGTGACTAGCTAAATTTATGAACAATATGAGTATGGCATTTAATTTCCCAATCAATGTTGGATTATCTTTGCTTCAAAAAGATATATCTATATTAAGCATGAAAAATGACTTAACATGTCTTTACTAACATTTTAAACGTTAAAAAATACCTGGAATGAAATAGAAAGTTGAATCACGCTTAATTTATAATATATTGTTTAAAATCTGCGATTCTTAGCTATAAAAAATTAAAAATATGCACATTTGTTTGTCATACAAATTGTTTGTTTATTGTCATACATAAGAAATCTTTATATATTTTCAACGATTTTCGATGTTATTTTAAAATGTACTTTAATAAATAGATTGAATATATTAATGCAAAACGTAAATTTAATGTAGCTTTTTTTTAAAATAAAAAACATTAACTATCACGCCATTAAAGGTGCTGGAACGTAAAATTTATAAATTTACAACTTATACTTTCAAAAATTGGTTACTTTTCATAACTTAATGTAAAATAGTAAAATGAATAACGCAAATAATAAGGACACTTCTGTTATAAATCCAAACATTATCAAATCACTTTTAATTCAATCTACCCTATGACAGTATAACAAAACCAGTCCAGTGTTGTTACATTATAATGATCATTCATTCTGGAATTCGCCAAAAAGGAATGAAGGCGATTCAATACGAAATTAAAAATCAGCTTTCAACTATTTCTGTGTAAAAATAGTATTTTTTTTTTCTTTTTAAAAAAAAATTATTCGTAACAATAAAATAATTAATGGCGACAACTTAAATTTAAATATAGCAACGTCTTTAATATAAGCACATAAAAATGAAGTCAGGACTTATGAAAAAAAGTAGTAAAAATGAAGAACGCTTCTCTTATTCAATTTTCTGTTTCAATTAAGTCAACGAAAAAGTGCAAGGCCAAACAGTAAATTGTTTTATCTGAAATTAAAACTTTAAATTTAAAAAAAACTCTTAGTTCAATAATAAAATTTTTTAAAAACCTTTAATTTAAAAATTACGTTTTCAATTAATGATACATACCATAGGTATCAGAAATTAATATCAAAACACAGGTTGTGAAATATACAGTAATATTTCTAAGTTGAGTCAACTTTTTAACTTATTTCTTACAGAAAATGAGAAAACAGAATTTGTTTATATTTAAACGTTATGACACAACAACCTTCGATTTTGATGCTTTAGTGCCAAGGCTGTCAAAAATCACCTTAATCGGTGACATACAAAAACATTTTAACATATCTCATATCTTTAAGCTCTCATATAAATAAAATACAAAAATACAACATGAATATAGAAAAATAAGAAATAGTGATAGATTTATTTTCCAGGCAAGACAAATTTTCTTTCTAATCATGAACTAAACTTCGCCTCGTCTTAACTTAGCAGTATGTAAATGCTGGGTAAATATAGAACGATTGTCTATAAAATGTCTCGTTGTCTATAAAAATATGTCGCTCTCATTAGTTAATATTAAAATAATTTTTAGTAGCCAATAAAACCCAAAGCTGGTACAAAAAAAAACTTAAAATTTTAATTTCATTAGTATTTTACATATTAAGAATTAAAATACAAAAGCATTTTACTAACCATAACAGAAAAGAATATTTTTTATTCAATTTAGAATACAATTTTTTTTCTTTTTATAATATGATATTCTTTTTGTTTTAAAAGGGAAGAAAAAAATTAGAATACTATTTTTCAATCTCATGGTTAAAAATTAATATTTAAAACATAGTATTATTATCGTTTTCATCTTAAGTAAATATCATCATATTTCATATAAGCAAACCTCATAGCCCAAAAAAAATGTTTAAAACACATTATTATTAATAAAATATCATAATTTATCTAGCTCTAATAAAATATTAATCATAAAACATATTATTAATAAAATATCATCGCCAAATGAGTTTAAAACGCGATACTAGTATCGTTTTCATCTTAAGCAAATCTTTCTGAAACTTCCCTCTCAAATTTCACCTGCAGAGTTGCTAAAATTCATCAGCTTTTCGACCTCGTTAAATGTTATTAACATGGCGATATATTTAAAATGGAATATTGTAAGAAAAACGGCTTCATTAATCTATCTGAAATTCTAAAATTATTAAATGAGTTTACGGTTTTAACTCGCGATATCTATAAATTCACTCAGTGATAAATATTTCCAATCGCAATTTTTAAAAATTAAATATACTTTGGCTCTTTGACATTACATACTTTAACACTTACGAGGATGCCAAGTTAAGACGCTGAGAAGTATAGTTTGTGTTAATGTGATTTTTTATTTCTGCCACAAAAATCAGTCATTGTATCAGGTTCAAGCATATGCATCGCCACTTCACCAGCTTTCCCTGGTAACAATCTGAAAAGCAATTAACTTCATAAGAGCCCAAAACCATTGTTAGTAGAAGGTAAAGACAGAAATAAAATAAGAAAATAAAGATAGTAAAAAAATATCAATACAAGAGTTTAAGCAGAAGCAAGCACCAGCTTTAGTTCAAATTTAATAGCACTAATAATACTAAAATCAAATATTTAATAATTCCGATTTTAACAGCGCTAGCTTATAAGTCGATCAACCAACGATAGCTAAGAGTAAAGACTTTTATTTAACAAAATTTAAAAGATTTTGAAATTTTTTTTAATTTTCTCTTTTAACTTTCTTCTCAATATTAAAATGAAATTATGAAGAAAACATCTAAATTGAAATAAATGGTTAGCCTTTTTTATAGCTTGTAATTAACTGGTATGAGTAATAAGAGACTACGCATGGTTAATCCACAAAAAGCAGCGATAACTACTAAAATATGAATGAAAGGTAAAAAAATCGTCAAACCAATATCCTGCTATCAATATGAAATAAACCCTTTTTAAAAATTACTAATTCAAAACTAACTTTATCCAAAACTATTTATCAAAAATAATTACGTGAGGGTAATGGAGCCCCCATTAAGCATATAGGAGTTCTTGATGATAAAATCTAACTGATTTTTTTGCATATTTGAGTTTTAAAGCACTGAGGAAGAATACGATAACGAACTTGTCTCATCTCAAATATCTACCAGACACATGGAGAGGTTAGAAAGTTATAATTGCTTAATTCCTTTTAATAAAATAGAACGGAAAGCGCATGAATACTTAAGAAAAATTATCACATAACGTAATACAAAAAGAGTTTGGAAAATAAGATTTTGAGAGAGAAAATGTTTTTAGAGAAGACATCTTTGCCATCAGGTCAGAATATTAGAAAGAAGCTTTTTTGTCATCCATTGTGCAAGAAGAGAACAGGAGTTGCACATGCATTCTTTCCTTAGCAAAAGCATGAAAAGGAAAACTATTTTGGCTAACCCTAATGTTAAGAACTGTTTCCAATTTCGTATCTTTCTGAGAAAAGTCTTTACTGATACAGACAATATAGAAATGAATGGTGATAAATACATCCAGAAGTAATTGCAATATCTTAAAAATATTTTATTCAAAATATTTCGATATGTTGTCTTTGGTTATTTTTCCAATAAGATAATTAACTTTTATTCTTTAAAATCACGATAATTTCAAAAATTTAAAACACTAAAATAAAACTAAGAATCTATATAAACAAGCTACAAGGTGCGTTTTCATAATTTCAAAGAAAAAGCAGTAAATAACATTTTTCTCGCATTTGGCACAGTCTGTTGCTCAACTTTTGTCACCATAACGGCCTTTAAAATCTTCCAGACAATAGAAAAGAAAATTATAAATCATTGAATTGAGCAACAATATAAAATCGTTTGAGACTTCATACGCCATGAGTAAATACTTCGACACGAAAAATAAAATATCGGAGTCAATAAAAATTTTGTGCGAGGGAAGAAACAAAGCGTTCTCTCCTCATTCTTTCTTTGCTCTGCCTTTGAAGTCTTCCATCACATCTTCGAGATCTAAAATTGTTGCCAAAATTCGTAGAATAACTGGAGGAGAGCTCCTATAAAATGGAACATTTAATTTGTACCCATCACCATATTAGTATGTTAATAAGCATTTAATAGATTAGTAAACATAATACATAACAAATGGCTACCCTTTAGAGGAATTCCATACTATCGAAATAGAGAAACTTTAAGTCAGATTTTTTAAAAAAATTATTTTATAATTAGTTAACCAATCTGCTTTTAATAATTCTTTTAATAACATTTTTTCCATAAGCGAGATGAAATTATGCACATTTCTAAAAAATGTTTAAGAAAAAAATCAGTTCTCAAAATGATTTATTAAATGATTATCATTATTTTTTTTTTTGGGGGGGGGGGGCAATNGGGGGGGTATATTTCGAATCATTTTTTTCCTTTGCACCGCGTAATTTATTTTAGCTAAAATCCGTAGACTGAGAATTATAATCGTTAAGCATCCACGCACTCTTAAGTTTGAAAATGATTAATTCGTCTAATTTAGTTTAAATGTATAATCAGTTTTGGAATAATGAAATTGTTTATATCAGCGATGGAGCCCTCTAAGGCAGATTCTTCCTTTTTTTTTTTCTTCCAGCTATGGAACCCTAAACGATCAAGCTACTTTTTGCGGAACCCGGTCTATTTCATGAGGAATGAAATTTTCTTATTTTTTTAATTGATTATCTAAATTAGATTTTATGCCCGACAGTTAAATTAGCAATCTAGTGTATATAAAAAAGCTGGAAACGAATTAATTAAGCAGAATTATTGTTTTCTTCAAAATGAAAACTAAAAAAAACTGTTATAAAAGTTAAAAATGGTAATTAGGAAATCAGATTTCTTTATTAATGAATTTATTTATTTTGTTTTTAAAAGCGCCATGGGAAATAATGAATTGTGTTATAAAAACATGTTAGTTTCATAATTTATTCAACATAGAAAAATTATATTTTCTACAACAAATATTTGCCATTTCTTTTTTATTGGCATATTACTTTAAATAATTTAACATAGGCAACCGAAACATTAAATGAATAATTGATTATTGATTGGATGTAAATATAATTAAAGGTTTAAAAACTCGTTACTGGTTTAAAAAAAAAGTTCTAACACTGGGAACCCCTTACAGTCTTTCACGGAATCCTATGGTTCTACGGAAAATATTATATATAGAAATGTATAGTTAAAAGGGTAGCATTTGTCATGTTATATTCTTAGAAATTAATAGAAAGCAACGCAACCAACACCAATATTAATAGCGAGTTTTAAAAATTTTGTTTTGAGGTGGTGCTTAAAGATATACCTAAAAAATACTTCAGTGTATTTGATGACAAAATTTTTTTAAAAACATTTTCATGATTACATTGTTGTTTTGATTTCGTTAAAACAATCTATGGGGTTGTTCTTCAAACACGCTTTTGTCTTATGGAGAAAAAAAAATACTTTTTTGGGAATAACTTGGTATTCTTATAATTTTCGTTAGCCCATAACAGTTAATCATAGCTGTTATATGTATAGTATTATTCCTCTCTAGTTAAGACTATGATGATTATGAAAATGGCACAAAATATCAAACATTTCAAAAGATACTCACCTCAACGAAAAAGATACTGAACATTGCATTGTTTAGGGAATAAAAAATAAGTACTGAAAATTTTTCATTGATTTTAATGAATTTCATCTACGTGGAAAAATCTCGTCTAACTGGTGACTTTCTTTTTTTTTTTAAAGTTTAATTACATTATCAATCTTTTTTTATATATATTCGCAGAAATCATTTCATTTCCCAGATTTCATAATTTCCCGATTTTGTTTCCCTTATTAATAAGTAGTAATCAAGATAGAAACAAAAAAATGAATTTATAAGCAGTAAAAGCTCCTAAATTCAGTGCCCAATCCAAGGGATACCCTATTCTACCCTCTAACAGCTTATGGCGTTAACTACCAGTACGATTATTAAATATCAATTCACTAATATATAAGACAAGTTAACTCGATTCTATTTTGGGGTACCTTTAGATAGATGAAGGTTGACATCGTTGAAAGCTCTTGCTCTCACATTGGTGACCTGCGGTCATGATATGAAGTCGCCTACACCGAAAGTAGCGCCCACTTGATGAAAGGTCCACATTGAACAGTTGACTTGCTGTTTATGACTGCATCATCGTCCTCCTCGCGTTATTGCTTTTCAATCTCATTTGCACACATTCGATTGCTAATAGCAACACAGAAGAGACTACATACACAACCAGGAGCTTAATACAGCTCTTACGACAAACGCTCAAAACTCAGCGAATTTAATACAGACATCACCACAAGCGCTCAAAATCCGGTGAACTTAATACAGCCCTCTCGGTCTTTTGCAAAACCGTATTGAATCAACTAGTGGTATCCGTTCATCGAATTCTATCCCAGATAAAATTCTGCTGGTGGAGTATTGAGGCGTTGCTATCACTACAATTATTAAACATCAACTCACTAGTATATATGACAAGCTAACCTGATTCGATTTTGGAATACTTTTTGATAGATGAGGGTTAACACCTTCGAAAGATCCTTTCCCCACACTTTTAAACGCTTGCGCCAGGAAGACGTTGTGCCATACACGTCAAGATGCTTTTGTCACAAAATCGTCTACGACTTGCTGTACACGTCAGCAGTCAATTATCACCGAAATAAAGAAAAGCGTTTGCATCATAAAAATAGAAAGCATTGTTCCAATTTCTATAAGGCATCGAAGATTTAGAGTCCTGTATTGAGTAGCAATAGATTATTTTCAGAAGCATAGCAGAGTGTCTTGCAAGTACAAGTTATGTTGATTTCAATCAATTCTTTTCACTCAAACTGTGGTTTTTTTTTATTTTTTATATTGTTATTTTTTTCCTAGCCAAAAGAGTTTTAAAAAAACACCCTTAAAACAATGTCATAAATAAAATATGGAAAGTATAATACTTACGATTTAAGCATGATTAGAAGATTCATCACTTTAGGGAGCATTATCACTTCTTGATTGACTAAAACTGCAGATACAATTTGTTCAGCCACATATTCTGGAGTCATCATTGACAGTAATCTATAAAAAAGGAAAGAATATATTAAATACTTTTTCCCTAGTCAAAAATGTATTATAAATAAGTCTGAATAATAGGTTTGAATAACAATTATAATAATTATAAGTCTGAATAACAGTATGAAAAACCTATAAACAAAAACAAAAAAAAATTTAGAACAAAGAAATATCGCTCTTAATTCTAAGCTTTTATTTTGGAATAATAATCAACTCACGCGTGATAATAGCCGAGGACATAAAGAAGGGATAATAAATAAATATTAAGGGAAAATACCTTTAAATGTGGGAGAATTAAATATTTTACAGGTAAAGTATAACTATAAATTTTATTCTAGTGACAACCAAAAGAAATCTGTCAGAAAATTGGGCATACCATGCGATTTATATGGCTTGTGGGCATGCGAGGGCCGGTCATCATTTTAGTCTAATTTTTAAGAATATAGAATATATGACATTTTATACCAAACTGGTAAAATAGAGATAACCAAGTCAGAGGCTGAACTACATCATTTGAGTGCAATAAATCAATCAAATGATGTAATTTTGCGGTTGTGAATGGCAACCACTTGTTTGCACTATTCCTATTGGACGATTTCAATCGAAACTATTGGTTGTTACTAAAGGCTGTTTTACTATGAGAGCTGAATTATCCGCCATTATGGAGCTGACAAGTTCGCAAGTTACGTTATGTTAGTATTAGCGTGAGAGTTTTCTAAGGCTATTTGGATACCTAAAATTATTGATATGGGTGATTGTACGGCGGTAAATTGTATTAACAGTTCAAAAAAAGGCTTTCGAATGTTCAGATTTCCTTCAAATTTGAAAAGAAAGGAGAAATGGATAATAAATTGTAGAAGATACAACTGGCTGTCTGGAAGTGGAGCTCGCTTATGTGAGGTCAATACTCATTTATTTATAACTTATTGAATTTATTTTCTTATATTAGTATATAAACGATAGTAAGTTGCTAAAATTCGTTTTTGAATGCTTGTTTCAGTCTATTTTTTTTTTTTTTTTTTTTTTTTTTTTTTTTNTATTTTTTTTTTTTTTTTTTTTTGAAGTGAATAACTTTCAGGGTTACTTGAATTGTAGTTTTAATTATCTACTAAATATAGGAATTTTCATTGAAAATTGCATTTATTAAATATATATTTATTTAAAGTGTGACTTTTAAATAATATTTATTAATTTATTTAACAATTTTAAGTGTTTATCTGTAATAAAACCTATAAATAAAGGCAAGAGATTGGCTGAATAAGTATTCGCCAAACTTAGATCAGAATCGCCAAGCTATGTATTCACTCTTAAGTATTTTTTTGTTGTTAAAACAAATATTAAGCTATTTTTTATTGTATTCCTTTTTATTCCACTAAGATCAAATAGATAGTTTCTTAATTCTGGTTCATTTAAGTTTGTTTTTAGTTATTTATGGTAATATACTGCCTAAAGTTTAAACGGTTTGTTTACGTTTATCATAAAAACTCTCTTTAATATGCGATCTTTCATATATTTTTGGATCTATCAATGTATTTTTTTCCTTTGAAATTCTTGTGTTAAATTGTTGAAATAATTAGTTTTTGTGTTAGAAAATTTTCTGTGGGTATATGTTTAAAAATAGTAAACTCTAAATTTTTTGAATGTGATTTAAGTATGAAAATAAAAAAGTATTCTAAATATTTCTCTAGGTTTATTTTGAAGAATCTCAACTAGAAATAAATAGAAAAGGTGGTAACAATAAATTAAGACTTGATGCTATTCCAACAATTTTCAATGTTCCAAATTTACTTTGAAATCATTTATAAAATAAATTGATGTAATTGGCATATAGCACTCTTATTTTAGACATAGCTTAAAATGCGAGTTTATGAAATTAGACATGGCTTGAAATGTGCGTTTAAAAAAAAATTACTATAGCCAGGGCCTGATTAACCATTAGGCCCGAGAGGCCTGGGCCTAAGGCCCCCACAAACCTAGTTTTTTTCTGTGTTTATGTATATATGTCTCCCTCACAGCTAAAACCTAAGAGAACGAAAATCTGAAATATTTAAAAGTGTGTTTTCATACATAGCTCATGCACTTTCAGCTTTTACCAATCAAAATCACATACATTCATTACATGTAAAATGCTCCATAAAATATATTAATTAAATTAATATTTCTTCCTAATGTTCAAAGTAAACTGAAGTGAAAGAAAATGAATTAGTATTTTTGTTGCCTACTTGTGGTACGGCTTCTAAACAGTTTCAACTGATCTAGTATGTAAAATTGTAAGTAACAATACAAAAAAACAGATTAAAAAGTTGAAAAAGTGGGAAATGACCCTATTGGTAATATAAAGTGTAACACACTCATTCATTATTTGTGTTTGCTTTGAATTGGATTATATTTATCGCACGTTGAAGTAATCGATTTTAAATTTATTTTATAGCAACAATGTCATCCCGAAAATATACTTCTGGTAGTTTTAAAAAAAGAAAGAGAGAAGAGAAAGAAATGAGAAATGTAAGTCTTTTGAAGACAATGAAACTGTTAAATAATTTTTTTTTCTGCTCCAAAACTCGCCAACATTGAGGAACAATCTGCCTTAATAGACAAAACTTGTGTTGAAGAAAATAGTTTTAGAGATAATTTGAAAGTAATCTGTGTGGCAAGCTCTTCAAATCTTCATTTAAATAAACCAGATCAAATTTTAAATGAAAATGAAACAGCAACTGTATCTTCAGACGAAAGATTGCCAACCTCTTTAACCCTCAATTCAAAGGTCATTTCAAATCCTGCCACCTCGTCTTCTCTAGATTTACTTGAGGTGTTCGATAGTGATCCTGAAACTTGGACCACAGTAACAAACAAACTGAAGGAACATTTTGTTCGCAGTCCACCTAACCAAAACATTGCTGGTTTAAAATATTCTGGCCGTTTGTTTGGTGATAAGTTTCGGACATGCACAGAAAACAACTTTTCACACAAAAAGAGAAATGGAGAAGTAATTGAAAGAAAATGGCTGGTGTATTCTCCGACTGCCAATGCAATTTACAGTAAAATTGAAGTCCATAATTCCTATTCCCGAGAAGCTTCCCCAAAATGGCTCCATTGACTGTTTATTATTGATTGGACAGTTCTATGATTTACCTCTAGTAACACTACTTATAAAATATTGCATATTTTTTAATTAACAATTTATATAAATATATTTCATATTGGTTTCCAAGTTTTTGGTAACTTTTTACTCTAAAAATCAAGTTTTCTATTTAGCTTCCTGGAAATGCTGATTACTGATTCGTTTTTATTGAAATATAATTTCTATCGTGACTTTTTCACTGTTAAAATTATGCATTAAATTTATTTGTTTATGGTCACATTATGAATTTTTTATACTCTATTTGTATGAATCAAATTAAAATTCAACTGTTTTATTTTATATGGATATACATATAGATAATTAATATCTGTCTATTTTGAAATTACAATTATTCACTTATATATCTCTTCTTACTTATATATATTTAAGATCAACTTTTTAAAAGAGGGTTTTTAATTAATTTAAGATCAGATTCATCGGCGCCCCCGATAGTCTAGTGCCTACAGTCCCCAAATTTCTAGATCGGTCCCTGACTATAGCTTGATAAGCACGTCTAAGAAATGGCACAAAATGCGCTTTTTCAACGTTAAATGAAGAACCAGAATTTTAACACTATGGATTAACCTTATGTACCACAGATTTTGAGATAACCTTGATCACGAAAAACTATATATATATAAAAAAAAAAAACAGTTTTGATGTTTAAAATATGTACATACTTTTAATATGTCATCTTTACTTATTTTTCACAAATAATGCTGGTGCTGGTTTTTTACGTTACTAAACAATATTTTTCAAAACATGTAAAATCGCTAGCTAATTATGAGAGATAGCTGACGTTATTCTGGTATTTCTATTGAGAAGGACAAAATCGTTGCAACATAATTCTGCAATCAGTTTTTTTTTCAAAGGAAATTTAGTTTTATATACTTTTCTATTTTTACGTTTTGAATAAAAACGCGTTTGTCTAATTAAGGTTAAAAGAATTTTTCAACAGCATCGAAATTGATTTTTATCAATTTAAATAAGAAAAAAAGTAAATATAAAAAAAAAAAAACAATAAAAAAATGCACAGTATTAAATCATCATTAACTCAAAATTATTAATTGCATAATTTTATTGTTTTAAACATTTTTAAAAAAATCATAGAAATTCTAATAATTATCAAACGTTATTTCTCTTAATCTTCGAAAGCGAAGTTTTCCACCTTTCTTTGAAAGCTGGAAAACGAAAAAATATCCAGAAAACAAAAATCAAAAACTTAGCCACAAATTCAAGAAGGGGGCACTTAAACGAGCATTTTAAGTTACGTCTAAAAATAAAAATTTCCCAGACTATCAATCCGGAAATTCGAAGAATTACATGCTTCACAATTGTCCAGCAACGATGTGGAACTTAATAAAATTTCCTCTAAGCTACGGATTATTTGACATTTTGTCTGTAAAAGTGAATAATTAAGTTAATTAAGTAATATTTACCCTGGTTTGGCACCATCAAACATTCCAGTATTGATGAAATATGGACAAACTACTGTAGAATGTATACCAGTGTATCCCTCTTGAAAGAGTTCTAAACGCAAGGATTCTTCAAATCCAACAGCAGCAAATTTACTTGCACAGTAATCGGTCAGTTTGACGACACCAGTTAGTCCAGCCATGCTGGCAATTGATACTATGTGGCCATGGTTGTCTTCTTTCATGTCTGGCAGGAAGGCTTTACAAGTCTAGAAAATAAATAAGCTTGTATTGTATTTTCAAATGTGGAAGCAGTTTTGGATATGACTATCCTTATGATGTATTTTTGTTAAAATCCTTGTCAAAAATGAAGGCAAAAAGCATGCACGCGGTGCGTTACAAAAAACAAATATTTAACCAACAAAAAAAATATTTAACTCCAGTCACAAAAAATGATATTTATAAGAAAAGCACCTATCTGTATCACTTAACATCCTGAAACCAAAGCTTTAAAATGACAAAAAATTCGATTTTTACTTAAAAACTATGTATTCAAAAAACATTATAAAATAAAAAATGCGATAAAATGATTATTTTAAAAAAGTACCAATTAAACTTAATTATCATTTTTTAATAATTGCAAAAAAATGACAAATTTAAGGATGACAAAGTTTAAGAATGTTAAGAAAGTTTAAGTTAAGGTTAAGAAAGTTTAAAAATGACAAAGTTTAAAGATTTTTTTTACATATCGTAGGATAATTTAATGGAGTATTTCTTCATATTTTGATGGAGAAATAAAATACACTTGACTTAAATAAAAAGATATTTATTTGCCATAAAAGTATCCAAAAGTTTATTTGAATCAAACTTTTAACCTATCTCATAATTTTTCTTTTTAATTGAAAATTCTAATCAACGAGAGTAAAACCAATTTGAATCGAACTTCAAACCTTTCTCATAATTTTGCCCTGTTAAATTCCGATCAATTAAAATAAAATCAATTGCAGTTTTACGTACGTAATAACTTTTAATGACATAAAAACTGAAAAAAAAAGTATATTTTAATGATAAAATTATATCAAATAATATCTAATATATTGGACACTGTGTCTAAGGAGGTTAGTTAATATTTAAGTCATTATTTGCTTACTCACAAAAAGAAGACTTCATATGAAAAAAGGACAAATTCAAAATGTTTGAATTTGTCTACAAATCTAATGTTTGTTTTCATTTTTTCAGGGAAAAATGATTTTTAAAAAATTGGAATTTTATCCAGTAAGCTATAAAAACAATTATATTGTTTTTGAATCAAATAAAATTAGAGCTATAAAATATGTGATTTTAATAAAACAGGAATTCATTGGACAAATTTGGTAATTTATTCAGCCTCCCTCTCTCTCCAAATCCATAATTCAAGGACAATAAAAATAACTATGTTTTCTTTGTGATTTGTCGCGGAAAAATAAGAATTAGCTATGTTTTCTTTGTGATTGATTTATCGCGGGAAAATGAATATTAACTATGTTTTCTTTGTGATTTGTTGCGGAAAAATAAAAATTAACTATGTTTTCTTTTTAATTTGTCGCGGAAAAATAAAAATTAAGTTTCCTTTCTAATTTTTCGTAAAAAATAAACTATGTTTTCTTTTTTATTTGTCACGGAGAAAATAAAAAATCAACTATGTTTTTCAGATTTCACAGAATCGTTCTCTCTTGAAAGATTGATTTGTTCACTTCTTTCAAAATGACAGTAAAATAAAAAATAAATAAAAAGTCGTAATTAATGCACTTTTCCAATCGCAATGTCAGAGGTTCATTTACAGCGGGTGGGAAAAAACGCTAAAAACTAGTTATATCACTTACAATTTTTTTTTATGGCGAAAGTAATACCTTCTACAACAACAAGTTTCTGTGCACATAAAGATTATCAACTTCAACTACCCCCTAACCTTGAACGATTTAACACAACAAGTATTACATACAAAGTAAAAAAAATAAATAACTCTTAAACTTGACCCATCATATGGTTCTGTACTCAAAGGCGAGGTTTGTCAATGGCCTTCTTAGTGGCAATATTGAGAATTGTTTATACCACAAGCAACTGAGTAAGGTAGCAAAGTATATTTTTTAAGAAACAAATTAAAGTATGAAACAAAGCATGCACTGGCTATTTAAATATTATGTACGTATTTGTAGGGGAGGCGTTGAGATTCGTTTATTTTTGTAAAAAGGGGAAGTACGGAAATGAGCAATTCTTAATGTAAAACACTAAAATCAACATATTTTCCACACAAAAAATGTAGCAAAAAATTTTGGAAAAAAATGAAGCTTGGAAAAGTTTAAAATTTGAAATAGAAGTTGAAGTTCCGGTAAGAAATTGGATTGGAGTTTTAAAGGTCATGAATAATTACCACAAAATAGTATTTCAAAAAATTATTCTACTCAAAATTTTAAAAAAATTAATTGAAGCGTAATTTTTAATATACAAAACAACGTCTTTAATTTGAATTTAATTCTAAAATTAGACTTTATTTTATAACTGCAGTTGAACAGCCGACCCAATTCTGAGTTTACGACTATCATTGTTCAACTCTGAAGCCTGGCAAATTTGAACCAAACCCAGAAAACAAGAGAACTCCTTGATCTAGCATCGGGATGAACTAACCATCGTGGAGGACTTTTTGATGGAACTAACCCGTATTTACGTTACATGAAGAGGAAAACCATTAAACCTTCCACAGTTAGCCAAAAGGCAAGGGAATTCCAACCCATGATATGTCTACCATTGAAGATATTTTACGTCAGCACTTTTGTGCTAAAATTAAATTACTACAATAAAAGTCAAAACAATAACTAGGAAGTTATGCAACGTAAGCAGCGTGATTTGCTAAATTTTCGCAGACTAGAGTCTAGTATACGAGTACATTTTGTCACCGATATTCTTCGACACGGGCACAATCAATTGTGGAAGAGGATTTATGATAAATATTACATTAAAGCGGGAAGGCAATGCTGTTGAAGGAATTGTTGGGAATTTTATGTATTTCTATTAAAAACATTGTCCTTAGTAACAAAAATTATTGAGATCGTTTATCGAAAATTTTATGCATATTTAATGCTAGACACTATTTCTACTTCAAAAAAATGTTTAGACTTCAATGTATTTCTGTTCCAGTCATGGTTCAAGCATTTATTACTATTACAAAAGTATTAAAATATTACTTCAAATACTCATATCGTGAGCAATTTTTAAGATATTTTTTTTAAATTTTAAAATGATAATTTTATTATTAATTAAAAATTACTCTTGAAATTTAATTTAATTTTATTGAATATTTCTGCAGAAAACGTAAGTAAAAAAAAATAGTTTCTATAAAAATGTCCATAGTTTTATGAATATTTACGCTAGGTTTACGAAATTTTGTGCAGCTATTTCATATGGTAATCAACGCAATTGACATGAGTTACAAGCCTATTTTTAGGCATAGGGTGTTCGAAAAAAATTATTTTCGTTAGTAATTTATTGCAAGTCCCTCAAACTTCTAAAAGCTTTAAACTTTCTTGATATGTATGAGAAATCGCATGACCTAAGCACTTCTAAAGTTTTAGAATAATTCTCTAAGTGTTTCTTGAAAAGTATGAAAAAATGAGTTAGTATAGATGTGTTCCCATTATTTTGTCCACCCCCTGTAGAATAGCTCAAATGAATATATTTGAAATAGAAAGTGCGAAACAATAGATGAGTGAAAATATACATAACACAGATATAAACTCCGTCTTATATAAAAAATGCTATAAAGTGAATGTGAGATTCATACTTTACGAGAATACGAATCGCGGTTAGATAACATAAAAAAGATGATTCAGATGCGTGCTTGCAATTTGTTTATCTCCTAAGTAAGACTCTCAATACAACGCGGGAAAGTAATCAAAAAAAGGTATATTCTTTTGAAGAAAGTAAGAATTTTTTTAATGATTTTGTAGCTTAAAATATCGTCTGCACAAATTAGTTAACATGCTTAGGGTTAGCCTTCGAACAAGGCATCTTAGAACGTAACATTCCAATAACTCCAAGATCCAAAGTTATTAAGGTGTTACAGTTTTTATTTTACGCACTGTACGTCAATTACAATCGGAATTTCTGACAAAGGTAGCAATTAATTCTCATAAGTAAAGTTCTACTGTGTAGACATTTATTGCTAAAAATTAGTACTATGAATAAAAAATTAAAATTCTAAAAGCAAAATAAAATAAGGTTAAGGTGAACTTAAAAGTGAAGCAGAGAAAATAAGTGCGACACGTTTTTTTATCTTTCATTCTTTTTGCTTAAACATGTGAATATGACCAACAGCTAGAAGGAATGACGTACCATTCCTGAATTAACAAATCTAAAAGTGAAACAAATTTAATTCTATTGAATAGATTAAATAGACTCCCACAGATGTCATTCAATATTTATTATTGATGATGATTTCCATGAAATATGAAGTTAAAGAAGATTTCGCGTGTAAATTGGATAACAGAATACATATTGACGCAGAGGCTATGCATTTAGAATAATAAATCTCCCCACCTATGACTGATTTAAACAGCAGACGATAAAAGAACAGCTGTACAAATACATAGTAAAAAATAAGTTAATTTTTCTACGATAAGTCGTTTCACGTTATGAAATCCGCTTCCGCCATAATTTCAGAAATATATATATACTAACAAAATAGTACTTAAAAGATATCATTATAACAAGATTTGTAGGGAGATCAGTCACAGTTTATATTCAACCCAGCATAACAATTAATTCAATCATTGTTAATTAATCATTCCACTTAACTAAATAATCTTCAACTGACAAATCGTTTGCAACTAGTCTTTCAACATATAAAGAACAAATCAGAAACTTTTTTTTCCTTCTTTCCCTTTATTAATTTTAAAAATATTTAATTGTTCTTATTACTTTTTTTAATTAAATTACAGAAAAATAAAATAAATAACGATTTTAACTAGTGTTACTTGTTTTCTACTATATGGTGGCTCAGTTAAAGAATTAAAAATTTTACAGTTTTACCGCTTCAGCATGGGCGTCGTTGGTGGGAAGCATAGTGGGTATACATTCTTCTTAATAATTAAAATATTTTAAAGTTCCCCTTAATATATCAGACAAATTACAAAACTCTTCATGGACATCATGATGGATTTAAATTCCTCAAAGCTAAAGACAAGAAAGGAACGAAAATGATTAAGCTTTTTGAAGATTTTAGTAGATTTAAGAAGCTTTTTTTTTTATATGGGAATTTTAGAGAACTTGTGTGACTGAGTATTTCAGTTGTCTCTGCGACACCCATGCCATTTAGTATGGAGAAAGAAGCGTCTGGCTCACATACTCTAAAAGTATACGTACTAAAGAGAACTACACGTACTAATACGAGATGTAATAAGAGTACCTTATAGAGATCAAATCTGCGTGTTCATGATCCGCTAGAGATATGATACCTTGATATATATTAAATTCTAAATATGATACCTTGGGCAGTCAATGGAGAATCACGCGATCCTGTTACGTAATCACGTTCCTGAAAGGGTTGATGAAAAAAAACCGCAAATTTATTACGATCCTAATAATCGAAAAAGAAATTAAAATGTAAAATATACTTTTACAAAAATTTAAGTGAAATTCATTTTAAATATTAATTTTTTAAATTCTTTATAATATTTTCCATGAATTTTTTTTTTTTTTTTTTTTTTTAAATTTTAGATTTTCCATATTTTTTTTCTTTTTTTTTTGTGTTTTTCCCTACCTTTTTTAAAAATTTTAAGACTTTTTTTAAATTTAAATTTCTTAGTATTAATGGTTGTTTTCGCACTTGAAAAACATTTATTACAATTAAAATGCTTTTTTTTTTTTTACAAATTTAGCTGATTCAATGGTTACATGTTACATACATTAAAGAAGATTTCTAAATTCAACAAAATGATTCGTTTTGACTTGTACACAATTGCAAGTCAAACTCTTTCTTTTTTTTTAATAAAAAATTGAATCGGACATTAAAATATAGAACGATCATTGTTTCGGGATGCATTGTATGCAAGCACCTCAAGACCTAGACGAAAAAAGATCGATGAACTTCCTCTATCTTTCCTCACCAGACGATTTTATTAAATCGCATACGAATTTTAAACTATAGCTATTCCTATGAATGTCGGATTCATCATCGTTCCTATGGAAGGGGGGGGGGACTACAAAAGCCCACCGATAGAATTTTAACGAGATATAATAAAATGCAATGTAGTAGTTTACTGATAAATCTACAATAACCAAAAATCATAGATATATTTATAAAACTCAAAATTTGAAAAATTTGATGGTCATTTTCCAAAATATAACAATATAAATCGAAAAATTAATGGTTAGTTGAAATAAAAAGTTTTCCACCAGTATATTTTAAAGATACTTTTCTGCATACTGGAGCGAAGCCCTGAAAATAATGAGCTTGAGTGTGAAAGCCTATTACTAGCAGAAACATTAGTAGGGCGAACTCTACGGAAGGCGGCTAGTAATAAATATAATAAAAAAAGCTATGTTACAGATTGACATTACTAACTCAGACATAACAAACTAACTACAGATTGACATTACTTAAGCTTTATGCCCCTGGGTTTCAATAATATATTTTGATATCATCTTTATGCATTTTTATTAATTAATTTATTTAGAAACACGTTATATTTTTCTTACCCAGTATGAAATTTAAAATAACATTATAATTTTTATTCCAGGTATAAAATAATGCATTAAGCTAGCTAAAATATTCGTTCATCATTCTACTACTAAAATAAAATCCTTCGCTAAAAGACTGGCTCAGCAAAATAAATCTTTTTAAGACTCGTGTTATGAATGTTAAAAGTTTTTAATTACTTTTTATGTAAGCTAAAAGCTAACTTTTGATTTTGGTTAAAACTGCCGAGTTACCATGGCAACGTTTTTATGCTTCTTTCTGTGAAACAAGAAATGATCGTCTGAAAATTATTATGTAAATAAAATGTTCTTTTTTTACTAAAAGTTGGAGTCAGATTTATTATTTAGATTAGAAGCAGAGAACGACAGACTATTTTACTTTCTGATAGAGTTTCGTAACAATGAAATCTTTTTCATATTTTTAAATATGTGTTGAATTTGATACTATTCTAATGTATGGAAACACAACTTGCGTATCATTTATTTTAAATAGCTTTATCTACAAAATTGATGATGAGACGTTTGGAAAATACAGGGTTTCGTGATTCTTTTACTTTAAAAAGAGATAAAAAGTTTGTAACGGTTATGCTGAATTCACAAAATAAATGAAGAGCAAAAAAATTCCTTCAATTTTCTTGCACATTCATCTCTATTATTTAAAATATCTGAGTTGTAAATAGTTTTCTCCGTCCCCTTATAGAGAAAGCCGGAAGCCAATTAAAATCTTATCTATCTTGTTCATTGCTGCAGAAACAGTGCTTTGTAATAGTTGAAAAAACAATTGCTGTCATTTTGTTGCGATTGCCTTTAAAAAAAACTTTACTTAACACAATTTTGACTTCAAGCGTTTTGATTTTTGAGAGTAATATTAGTGTTATAAACTACATTAAGATTTTGCTAAGCGCCACGATTTACCTTAATTCGTACTTAATTGCTTTTTGAGCTCAGCGGTGCATGCACGAAAATTTCCCTGCAAAACCGCACTATAGTTAAGGGGGCGTTCACTAATCTTGCATATTCACATCATTTATGACTGATTTTCGCCTCCAAAATCACTCAATTCGGCGAATATTAGGACATCATTAGATGTCTGGCGGTATTTTGCTTACAAAACACCAGATGGGGTAAAATTGTTGTCGTGTTGCGCGCCGTTATACATCTACAGAAATAAATAGATCTCTGTTACAAAATGTATGTATGTTTTTAGTTATATAATAGGGATATTATCCAACCTCATATTATTCACCTTGTCAAATGCGATAAAATCGTAAATTTGGAGAATAAAATTGTGTTTTGACGAAATTATTGGCGAATGTTTTTTTCCACTGGAACAAAAATATATATTAAACTCGATTCTCAAAATTACGTCAAAATGAATTTTTCTAAACAAATCAGTTTTTTTTAAAAATTAAATTACAGTAATTTTTGGTAGATGGGCTGCATAACCAATTAGAATAGAGTCCAAATAATATAATCCTGAAACAAACTACCGTAAAATAGTTTTCCATGGCAAAAAAATTAATCATAAAAAATTGTTGAGATTTGCATTTGGCGAAGACTTATGATTATTCGCTAATTTACTGGCTAATAATTTGAAATCCTTAGAGCCCTGCATATGATACACATAAAAGTCAGTAAAGTACGATACAATATAGTGTAAAAATCATTAATTCAAGATGTATATATATGTCGTTTTCAAACTTAACTTAAAAAGCATTTTTTTTAAAAAAAGTTCTTTAAAAAAAAAAAAAAAAAAAAAAAATAGAATTAAATATTTTATAAAAATTTCAGCTGCCGTTGGATTCTTTCTTGTTCCTAAAACTTGAAACAGTAGGTCACTTTATGATTTTTAACATAAAATAAAAATTGAACATTAACTTATGTTCCCCTTTGTTACCAACGTTCAAAAGTGTTTAAATAAAAAAAATAAGTTACCTAAACCAGTAAACAACTTACAATGTAAATCACTAAAATTGCTTTTTGTTAAATTACATAGAAACAAATAGGGAAAATGTGACAAACGAAAAGACTACAAGTAGAGCAAAATTTGACACGTTCTTACATTGCAAATTAATAAATTTTAGTCATGCAGCTATTGATACCGACCTCCTATATTTCTTTTAATACACTTAACGTGTAATGAAATACTAAATTTTAAGCCTACCAATGAAAATGCACTGAAGAGTAACAGAGGGGGAAAAAAATTCAACTCAGACTTAGACAGGGAAGATTTTAATATAAAACTGATAAGCTTAATTTGATCTTATCATAAAAAATCAAAAGATTAGATCAAATTATTAGAACAATAATTTTAAGACAATTATGCTATCAACAGAGGGGAAAGTGAATAAAACATCCTTCCATTGTTAAAACTTTATTTTATTAGAATACAACAAATAAAATGATAATTTTTAAAATGGCTATTTTATCTGAGTTAGACCATCAAGGAAATCATGGGAACCATTTTGGCCAATTCAACAGAAATAATTTAATACACTAATTATGGTAACTAAGTGGAAAATATCCTGGCTCAACATTAAAGTGTTTGATTTTCACTCAAAATCATTTTGAAACTGAGATAGGCTGTGCTCGGGGTTGATTCAGGCTTTATTTTTTAGGGCTAACTTCAGAGAATGAAAAATAAAAAAAAATTTTGTGGAAATTTCCTAATGAAAAACATTCAGTTTTAGCAATCACTCAATCACTAGTTCATAATCCCATTTTTTTTTTTTTTTTTTTTTTTTTTTTTTTTTTTNTTTTTTTTTTTTTTTTTTTTTTTTTTGTAAATATACAAATTTTTTCGATCGTTTTTTTTTGCCGCTTTTCTATGGTTTTTCAGATTAATTTCGATTTATTAAATAAGTTGTTACGACATGCGAATTTTGAATTTGAGCTATCACTTTTTGATGCGTTCGATTCGTGTACGAATCTGGGGGGACTCAAGCACTCAGGGGGCCCTTGAGAATCTTACTTTTTATAAATTGCATTAAAAAGAATAGAATAAACAGCATTGCATTATATAATTTTTAAAATAAATATATTCTCGTGCAAAATGTGTGCATTTTTTTTTTCTACAAATAGTGATTGATTATCAAGCAAATACCAATAATTTGAACAGTTTATCACCAGGAAAACTTAGAAAGTCAACCGAAACTATTTTTCTAAGCTAAAATGAAGTTTTTAGGTGGTCAATTTTCTAAGTCATAATGTCTCTAAATATGATTGACCACCACCAACTCTGTTTAGTATTTATAATTAGTTAAATTAAGTAAATAATTGAAAAAGTTTAAAAGTACACAGCACTAAGGGACAGCAACTTTTAAACTGGTGATATCTGATGAGCATTGAAAGATGTTTTAATAACAGACTTTCATAGTTTGACGAAATAATGAATAACTTTTGATTTTTTTTATTTGTTATACCCATATGTTTTTTTAATTTAATTATTTTGATTAGCTCCTTGGTTTTGAAAATTATTTTATTATTCGAGGATTACAACTGGTTAGCATATCTTTTTTTTTTAAAAAATTATGCATATAGGGATTCTAAATTAAAAGTTCCCATTTTAATTTAGGACCACACGTCTAAAAATACTTAATTTCATGCGCATTGAGTTTTTGGGAGTAATAAAAATGTGTTTAAGTTTGTTAAAATCATTGCACATCTTAAAAATGCTTTATTTTATGCATATGAAAGTGTTTAGTTCGATTTTCAAATCAAACTTAACCTTCTTGTACTCCAATAGTGAACAATCGCTGTCGTCGGATAGTTTCGAAACGTACGCCAAAATTAGCGAAAACAATTCATGAATGGAGTAAATGCAACTGATTTTGGCACAAGCAATCTCATTTATTGGAGTTTAGATTCTACACCCTTTAAAATGCGTATGAAAGCTCGATTCGATATTAACTAGAAATAATACACAATTTTTAAACTTTTTCAACGTCAAATTCGGATAGGTATTACGCCACAATTTTTACAGTGCATGTGACGGTTTCGAATTGAAAAGGTAAACCGAGTAAGGAATATTATTATTTTTTAAACTTTTTATTTTACTAAATGTAGAATTGAAGGTGACCTTTAACAAATTGAACTTATCAATAAAAGCATTTAATATCTCCGACGAAATAATGAAATTATTAAAATTTATAGTCTAGCATGAAGTAAAATAGTCATTATTTCAATGTCGTCTGGCAATTACCATAAAAAAAATTACGTAAAGTTCTCGTGAAGGTAAATCGTCTGACAACATAGTAATGAAACATAGCACTCAAAAATGTCTAAAGGAAAAAATATTTAATGTGTAGGAAGACTTAACTTGTGACTGCAGTTGCAGGAATTTTAAAAGATGATTTTTGAAACAGAAATAAAATATCTCTCAAAATGAAAATACAATTATAATAATAATTGAAAGTTTTCCTTATTTTTCAAAGTTCATTTCAAATAATTTGCATGCAAGCTTTCTGCATGTTGAGAAATTAGTTCGAAGCACACTTTTAGTAAAATCGGTTCAACGTTGTACCATAATATAAGGTACCTTGAATTAGGTATGACTTTGCTGCAGTCTTTACAAAGTGTTAAAATGAGTCAAGTTTAAGAAATATGGTAATATGGTTCAAATTAACATGATATTGAGATTGTTGTAGCAAATTTAAATGACATCATGGTTTAACACGCTTCGAAATTTCTAACAGTATATAAACAATTCTACCGAGATGGCATTGTGGTTAGGGCAGTAACCAGTCATTGCGGAGGACGTGGGTTCAATCAACAAAAGTGGTCTCTTTTGTAATTAATATTTGTAAGTTAGCGTATTTTTATAATCCTGAAAGCAAAAAAAAAAATTCAAAATTTAGAGTTTTTTTTTTTCTTTCGTTGAGCGGAATTTAAGATGGAGCCCATCACTTCGCAATTCGTGTGAGAAAAACGTTTTAATTTTGTTATCTATCAATTCTACTTTGTTACTTACTATGCATACTGATATTTATCGGAATAATAATTTAAAAAAATTAGGTTACTAACGCGTCTATAAAACTAAAAAAGTTTTTTTTTTTCTTCTCTCTTTAGGAAACGTGAACAGAAAATTGAATAGTCCATATTTTAGTATCTTATGTAACATCGATAATGTAAATTTATATGAAAAATTAAATCGCACTCAAATTGCTTTAGATCGAATATTGACTTTTATTATCATAATGACTTAAAATATCAGTGCCAGTAATATTATAATATAACTTTGCCATTCCTTCAATTGGAAAAGCTTTGCCGCATGAGGAAGTAATTCCAGGCCTTAAAAAAGGTAAGAGCTCCTCTCTAGAGTACAAAAACACTCTAGAGATAGTAAGAAAAAAAAAATAAAAGCGCAGTTTAGGAGATAAAAAATAACGAAAAAAAGAATAAAACTTCCTGTACTTTAGATCAGGGTGCGTAGCCAAATCTTTGAATCAAAAATAAGCACTTTTTAAAAACTTTTCAAGCACTTTACAAAAATTTTCAAGCACTCAAAAAATTCACATTCAATCAATGATATTATTGAAAAACAAAAACTTCTTATAAAGAGTTTTAGCGTTAAAAAAACCCCAAAAAGAAACGGACGTAAATCAAAACATTCAGTACTTTCCCACATCTTCGAATGAATTCAACTTGACCCTGAACTCAGAACAAAAGTACCCTTACCCCCTACGTAGAAGTAAAATAAAATAAACAAGAATAAAATTAAAGTAAATTAAAAAGAAAAACATTTAATAAGGATCCGACTCTATCCGAATTGGAGCACTCGGGTTTCAGTTTCGAATGTGCGCGCATGCGCAAGTCATAACGTGGGTACGACATGAAGTCCGCGTGAATGATTACGTAGCAAACACCCCATTTTTCGTGAAATGCAGGGGATCCGCCAGATATCACTGAAGAAAAAAAAAAATTTGTGGAAAAAAAGCACTTTTTAAAAACACCAGCTGAAAAAAAGCACCCAGTGTTTTCACTACAGCGCGAGAACGCGAGAATCTCGCATATTTTTTTCTTTTCTCGCATTAAAAAATGATTACCGCGAGAAATTCGCGCATTCTATAAATCAATTTCAAAATTCGAAATTTCTCGCATTTTGGAAAAAGCTTCGAATTACGTCATTTAGAATAAAATCCGTTTCACTTTTCTTCCTGGATCTTCATTATTTTCAACACTTGCCCCGTTATCCAGCTTCCCTATTTACCAGTAGGCATTGTTCAGCAGAACACAACCCCTCCGAACCACGGAACCCCTTTCAGAACACATTTCTCTGCAACCACGTGTTTACTGTAGGTATGGTTTTTCATGTAAGACGTTCAAATTTTTTTATGCCCTAACGTAAGATGGACAAATACCTACAGGGATGCTACTCGCAAAATATCAAATTGTCTCACCAGAAATTGCATTTCGTCTCACTTAAAATCTCTTTTTGTCTCAGTTTGTCTCAGCTAAAATTATTTTTTTCACTCAGTTTATCTCAGCTAAAATGATTATTAATCAGTTTGATAACAATATAAAGATAATTTTCAGGATCCATAAAACCATTAATAGCATACTAGGAGTACTACAATTATACATACATTCACTATTGCTAGGATTTTAAAAAACCTGCATATGATTGATTATAAGAGTCCACAAAATTGTTTTATGGACTCTGTTGTTTTCATATATATTGCATTTATCATTTATGCCAATGAATAGTATCTGTTCCAGAATTTTACAAAGTAAATTTTAACTTTCTTATTTTTTAAAATATAATGGTGTTAACTTTCTAAAAAGAAATATCTATTTAGTTTCAGTAATTCAAAAGGGAAAATACCCATTTTATTTTGAGCTCAAATTTCATCTCAAAATATATAACTATTCAGTTACAATGAAAGGTCTACAGATTTCAATAATTAAAAGAGAAATTCAGTAATTAAATAATGAGAGTTTAAGAAAATGCAAATAACACAAAAAAAAACACTCTTTGATAGAATTCAGGAGGTGCAGTGAAATTTTGAAATATTTTAGGTAGGAATTTTTCAAGAAAATTTTAGGGAGCACTTAATAGCCAAAAATTAGCATATATACATTTTTATATCAAAACAGAAATATTTAAAAACTATTATAAACAATTTAAAAAGACACATATAAATATAATTTTCTTTCTAAAATGACTTGCATCCTTTATTAAGTATAAAAGTAAACTTTTTAGTTTATTGGCATTGACTAGTAGATTGTACTTTCTTGCATTCACAAGATTAGTTAGTTGACTATGTTCTTTTAATTTGTATAGCTAAATATACAATCATAAAATGTGATTATGAATGCACTTAGTAATTGTTTAAATGCAACAACTGTAGAAAAATATATCACATCTTTACAGTA
>NC_092209.1:32408679-32435299 GCF_043381705.1 Parasteatoda tepidariorum | reverse complement strand
AGAATACAAATCGCGATATTGGGTTTTAAAAACGCTTAAATACAAATCGCGATATTGGATTTTGAAATTGAGTGAATAGGAATTGCTAGTACGATTTTTAAATCGCGCAAAAAAATTGTAACACGTAAGTTTTAAATCAGTTAAATACAAAAATCGATGATTGATATTAAAATCGTTTGATTAAAAATCGCGATTTTAGCAAATTCTGGTGCAGTTCCTAATATTTAAAATTCCAAAAATCAGCTAAAGAAAAAAAAAATCAAATATCGGCGCTCGTAACGAAACTCTTAGACTCCTTTCCACTTTATAGCAGAAGTCGCGGTAATCCGACTATCGTTCGGGCGGCTTGGGTTTCTCCAATAGGACTTCCCAAAAATTTTAGTTTTTGGAACATGGTCGGAAATTTTCAAAATTGGGAGAAAAAAAGCGGATTTCCGCTTTTTCGTGGAAGTCTTTCATCCCTTGGAGACGTGAACGGCAAAATGATCTCCAATGATTCACGGCAATGCGGATTAATATTTGAAACTGAATTCAGGTTTGCCAAATTTTGGACGTTTTGTCTCAGAATGGCGCAGCTTTGGCAGAAACTGCGCTGAATGTCGCAAAATGGCGCAGTTATGCCGTTTTGTCTCAGTTTGTCGCAAATGGCGCAGGCGTAGCATCCCTGTACCTAGTAAAGGCAAAATCTTCTATGATGATGCAGCAAAAATATTCAATGCTTTAAAAAATAGAAGACGTTAAAAATGTATTATAACAAAAGAAATTTTTTTTCCAAGTCTATTTGTATTTTTTCAGTTTTTAGAAATCTCACTTAACTTTCTGAAATCTCACCCTGTTTTTGAGAAAGGGTGAGAAATTCTCACCCATTTTTTTTCTATGGTGAAAACACTGGCACCTTTAAAAGCTTTTAAAAACGAAATTCCCAAAAAAGCATCTTTAAGTACTTTTTACAAACGCTACGCACCCTGTTAAACTATGTAAGATACACTGAAAAAATTGTAGTAGTATCTCTCTAAACAACCCAAACATTTGTGTAAAGAAACACTTTATTTCAGGTTCATTCCAATTCGAGCTTTCATATACAATTAAAGGGTGAAATTTAAATCTAAACCTTTAAAATACAATAAGCTTACATCAAACATTCAATTATTCACACCAAACGAAAATTATTCGCATTTCCAAAAACTCACTTCGCATATCGTTTGCATTTGTTGAATACAAATAGGATACCTGCAAGTGACGTAGTGTTTAAAGCGTGATCCTAATTGTTGAAACGTAGCTTTTTTTTTACGTTAGTAACTGTTCTTCCCATTCTATGTCGAGTAACTTAAGCTCGTCAAGTATCAGTTCTCTTAAGTGACACATTCTATATTATTACACAAAGATTTCATTTCTTTCACAATACATTTTTTTCTTAACACAAAGACAAGCATAAAGCCATGTAGAACATAAACTTATTATGTATCGAAGTTACCAGGTACACAAAACCGAAATATATTACGGTTACAATAAAATTCATAAACAAATAATAAATCTAATTGGGTATACTATAACCTACGTCACAGGTCGCGTTATTCCTACTAAATTTTTCTAGTAAACAGCATTTTCTGCGAACCTGATTTCTAGCAACAAATAAACATTGTTGAGGATTTATAATACCAGATGGCGCTGAGTGCAAACAATTTTTTTATTATTTTTTCTCCACTTCTTAAGTTTCAGTTTACTTTTACCACTGAACCACGATGGAATAAAAGTCATCTTAATCATTACAATTTGTGTAATTATTGTTGAATTCGAGTCAAACATTAAGCGAAGCATGTTGTTACAAGTCGCTACTCGCCAGGTTGCAATTGTATTAGTCTAATTCTTTTTGAAATAATTTATTTTGTTGTTTTATCTAAGTTTATGAATTTAGTAAACATATTTAAAACTCAGTTTATTAATTAAACTAAAAGGTTAATGTTATTCCTAGTAAAATTTTCGAAGTGGAAGTAGTTGTGTTTTTTTCATATTATACCCAATTCAAGTATAAGACTCAGACGAGAAAGAATTATTATATTTCAACAAATTCGATGTGTGATACGGCGATGTAGACTCAGTCCTAAACATTGCGATCATTAAAATGATTTTGATTTATCAGTAACATATATCATATTCTTAAAAAATTTTTAAAAAAAACAACTTAAGAGTAAAAATTTACTTTAATGGCTGGCTAATTTGTGAGTAATTGAAAGTTAGAACCTAATTTTGAATTACTCACTCAAAAGTAGCGAAGTATATAGAACTGAATTCCCTTAGATTAAGGCTAAGTTTGCTTTATATGAAATGGCATTCATGAATTAACCGATTTTTTTTATTTTACTTTATTTTTTTCCCCTCATTCCTTTAGATTTTTGTACGGATCATTCAGAACAGTTTAGAAAATAATAAAAAAGAATTTTTCATCCAAAGATTTAAAACAGCAGTTCTCAATTTTTTTTTCTTCCTTTGCTATGGAACTTTCTGAATGATCTTCCTTCTTTTGACGGAACTCCATTTTATAAATAAAGTTTATTATTAAATTAGTTGGATATAATTGCTATGTTATTCACATAGAAACTGTGAAAATGTTAACCAAAGAAAAACAACTAATTGTCTGAAAATGTTTTAATGTAAAACGTGAAGAATGAAAAAATTTCCTCACTAATTAGTAGTCTTAAAATTAAGACTTATGCCAGACGGTTAAATTATCAGGTCTGTAGCATTACACAAGTACCTATTTATGTATTTGTTTTAGGTGTGTGCACAAACTAAAAATAAAATATGTCGAATCAGAGTTTACGTTACAATGAAAACAAAAGTAAACGTTGAAAATAGGTAGTTTTTTTCCGAATTTGGATTGAAAACTTCGATGATAATTTTTAATGAATGCATAAGCTTTTCATAATTTAGGAGTTTAGGACAATATTAGAATTTCACTGACACTTCACTTAAATAATCTCTGAAATACAAATAAATGATTCAATGTGAATATATTTATAGTCTTATCAAATCAATCCTGGTTAAGAAAAAAACGCTTTAACTTTCGGTAACCTTCTGTGACCCATTCACAGAGTATACTAGGGTTTCACAGAACACCTCTTGGATTTTCTACACCTCGGATCGATATTTAAATGATTTAGTGACAAATTTTGAGTCTGCATAAACGTAGAGTTACAATGAAAAAGTTATTCTGTGCCTATTTGCATGGCCCAATTATTGCATAGGCAGATAGACTCTAGCCCACATTTTGAAGTTATACTTCTTATGCGACTACCAACAAGGTTGCGTTAAACGTTTAACGCTACATTTTTATTGGCCGGAAAATCACGTGGTAGGATCCAGTTTTTCCTCATTCATTTCTATATTGTTTTGCTTCTCACTAGCATAAAAATAATAAAAGTCATGAAAGTATTGTTTTTCTATAAATATTTTTTTAGTTTGATTTGATACACATATAATTTAATAGGATAGTATTTTTTATTTTCAAACTTAGTGGATAACAATTGTAAAAAATGAGTGAAAACAATCCGACGGATTTAAGGTTATGACAAGGTACGTCTTTTGTGAATATCAATTGATTGTTAGGTTTTCTCTTTTGAAATTACATTATGACGCATTCACATACAATATTATTAATACAAATACATTTTCCATGGCGAGACGATGAGGCAATCACAAGCACTTCCACTGGTTCAAAAGGTCTACGAGGGAAAAATGCACAATATTACCGTTATTACAGAGCACGGAAGCGAGCGGAGCAGGAAAAAGAGTTGTTGAATAGAACTAGTGATCCTTCTTCGACTGCTGATTCTTCTACAATTAACGTCGCAGGTTACGAAGTTTAACTTCTTCCGCGCGGAGGGACTACACGCACTATTTTTTTTTCTTCTCCTTGTAAGGCAAATGCTGGTTAATTCTGACAAAAAAAAAAATTCTTCCAAGAAGGCGAGTTAGTCTCAATGATTGATATAGTAGCTCTCTTGTCTTCTGGTTTGAATTCAAAATTAAAATATTATCGAAGTGAAGCAAAGTCGATAAGAATTCTATTCAAAGCCGGCGATAAAATTAAATAAAAATAATTAGAAAAAAATTATAAGCCTACAATTTATGGTACGGCAATCAAAGACTACATTTTTTTAAAATTTTTATTATCGATGAAATCCATAACATTACATTGAAAACTAATTTCAATAATTCATTTTGTTGAAGTAAAAAAAAATTAACTGTGAAACGGATGTAAAATAATTTTTTTTTTTTAAATCATCGCTTATGAAAATTTGTGAGAGGCAAAATTAGTTGGTGGGCCATATTTTCTCCACAAGCAAACTGTTTGAAATGCATGAGACAAAGGGAAAGATAGAGAGAGGGGGAAAGAGAGAGTAAAGCTGTAAGCTAAAAAGAGTAATAGAATACATTTTCCTAATAAAGAGACTTTTGTATTTCAAACATTACTGGAAAACAATAGCTTCCATGGAAACAAATGCGTGCGTGATGATTCTTTGTTTAAATAACTTAAAATCATCCACGAAGATTATTTTTAACCGTGATCTCTTCAACTTTAACCCGTCGCATCTTTTTACGAATTTCCCGGTTTAATAGACCGTAAAAGTAAAATACCCAGATGAGGGTACATAATACAAAATAACATTCGCAATTATTACAGTTCATTACTTTTCATTGTAAATTATTACATTTTGCTGACAATCACCAATTTCAAATTTTTATGACAACTCTATTACTAAATTTGAAAAATCTATCTGAATAAACTTTTATACTGGTATAAAAATTACAACAAATATTAATTTCTAATCTGTAAAAAAAATAGGCAACTAATTTGTTTCTAAAAATTAGTTATTATCAAAGGACTGATTCGACTTGAAACATTTTAATTAAAACCTGTAAATAAATGAATTTTATGCTCACGCAGTTTCATTTATCAAAAATATTTACAAAAGTAAATCAATACAAATCAGGGGTCTGTCCAGACATTTTGTAAAAGGTCCGTTTTTCGTGAAATTGTGAAAAAATTACTCACATTCTTTCAACCAGGGTCCGCTTTTATGAATTTGTGCAAATAGGGTCCGTTATTGCAAAAAAATATTTTTTCAAGGAGTTTTTAAATTGTATAGACATACAAGATTATGCTCAACACTGTAAAATTGTAATTAAAAAAATTTAATTTTAAAAAATAAACAACAATTGCTCCGTCTAAATTAGAGATGCAACATACAAATATTTGGTATTTAGCCTATACTGCTGAACGCAAATTATTAATTTCGGAGGAATAATGGAAGAATCGTCTGCCGAAGACAAAACTTAATTCGTTTACATCCATCTTTTTGTTTTCCGCCCTGGAAAGGTTTATTCAATTAACAAATAATAATGAAGATAAACAAATTTGTGAAGGGTTCGATTAAAAGAAAAATCATTTTGTGAAGGGTCCGTTTTCAAGTTAAAATATTTTGTGAAGGGTCCGTTTTTATGAAAAGATATTTTGTGAAGGGTCCGTTAACGGACCCAAATTTCTTCTAAACAGATCCCTGCAAATGTAAAAAATTTACTCAACTTTGGGTTTCATTCCATTTTAAAGATATAGGAATTATTTTCATCATTCGTTGAGAGAGTTGTTAATTAATCTATAATATATAAAACGCTTATACGTCTCTGGTTATAAAATCAATGAATTTTGTTTTTAAGCGCAGGTATAAGCATAGCGCAAAGCAATTAAAATATGGTACAATAAAACAGCGTTGAAGTTAAATTTTGTTTTAAGTTTTAAGCAAAGCAGATAAGTTTAAGATTCGTTATTCCATACTTAAAGTTAAATTATGTTTTGTTGAAAGTTAAGAAAGAAGTCCTAAGACAGGATTTTGATAAAATTTGTTTAGATTTGAGTAAACCAGTGTTTAGTCAGAGTCAATTAAATGCAGTCTATCAAGGACAGCGATTTCTAATTTTTTATGACTAAGGAACCATAAATGACGGAGCATCTTTTGGCGGAACCACAAATACATAAATAAAATTTATTAGCAGCCGTGAACCAAAGAAAGACTTGTAATTAATTATTTTGATAACACTTAATGCGAAGAATGAAATTTTTTTTCAACAGTTCTGTTAACAATAAAACTCTTTTAAAATAATAGGTTTTATGTATTCGCAGACCTGAAGTGGTATCTAGTCTAGTTCTGAATTTGTTTTTGGTGCACACATTAGCTAAAAATGAATAAAATAAGCTGAATTATGGGTTTCGAAAAAGAATTCTAATAAAATAAACGCTTAGAATAATTATGAGAGAAACATAATTCGTTATTCGTGAATTTGGTCATTTTATTTTGAACTAAAATATTAATGCAGTTTTTTTAATAAATTTTGACTTTTGTTCTTGGAATTTTACTCAGAAAATTTCATAAAAATAACCAAATTTTCAATGGAATTATGGTTTATTGTTCTGATACAAATACGATTACAATTTTAAAAAATCATTACTGATTTAAAAAATTTAAACTCTTGGAGCTCTTGTGAGCCTTCCACAGAACCCCAAGGTTCCGCAGAACACTATTTGAGAACCGCTGATCTAGGGGACTATCCTTCAATTCTATCAATGTTCGATTGCCAATTGTCCAAATTGACGATTGTGTTCACTGAATTGTATAAAATGAAATTCCATAAAAATTTTAAAACAGCCGACTTCGGTATTGCTTAGGTTGAAGGACAAGGCTCATTGACTTTAACTATTGTTTCAACTACACAATACTATCTTAATTTTCACCTACTTTATTAATATGATCCTTCTCTTTTTTGGCGAACGTTAGCGAGCAGGGGGAGGAGCCACCTAGATTAAACTTAAAAATGCAAATATCATTGTTAAAATTTAATCGGGGGCCAACCTCAAACAGAGTAATTTTTAAGGAATGGCACTTTTTTAAACATTACACAAGGGAGTATATATTTTTAGCGAGAGATCTGCAGAAAGCAAATACTTAGGGAATCAATTGGTCGAGAACTTTAATTCGAGGTTGTCATTTCTTGATATCACTTTTTTAAAAAAATTTTTCATCTTGACTTTTTATAACCAAATAAATTTTTTTTTTCGTTACAAAGCTATTTCATGACATTTTTGTATTGTAAGATAGTTTTATGCTTTGAATTAGGCATTTTATTTTGCTTATAAAAAGTCTTTTGGGGAATAATTTTAAAGAAAATGTTTAAAATAACTACATGGCGATATCAATTGTTTCAAAATATTTGCGAAAGGCCGGGATAGCCTGGTTGGTTGGGCGCTGGGCCCATATTCAAGAGGTCGTGGGTTTGATCCTCGCCGGCCGAAGACTCCCCGTGTAGTAAATGGTGACTGGTGCACGTTAAATCTGTCGAGTCTCAAAGTCCTCCATGTTCCCACAACAAATCAATACCTCTGGGGGTACTGATCCAGGAGTTTTCTTGTCTTCTGGATTGGTTCAAAATTACAAGGCTACGGAGTTGAACGTAAGTAGTCGTAAACCCATGAAATTGGGTCGGCTGTTCAACGACGGTTATATAAAAAAAAAATTTTTTGCGATGAGCCGCGATGGCTCAGGGGATCAAGCGTTCGCTTTCCAATGAACCGAACCGGGTTCGAATCCCAGTCGATACGAATTCCGCATCCGGCTTGCACCGACCACAGTGCAGACGTAAAATATCCTCAGTGGTAGACGGATCATGGGTTAGAGTCCCCTTGCCGTCAGGCTAACCGCGGGAGGTTCTCGTGGTCTTCCTCTCCGTGTAATGCAAATGCGGGTTAGCTCCATCAAAAAGTCCTCCACGAAGGCAAATTTCTCCCAATACTCGATCGAGGAGTTCCCTTGTCATCTGGATTGGGTTCAAAATTACAAGGCTACGGAGTTGAACATTAGTAGTCGTAAACCCATGAAATTGGGTCGGCTGCTCAACGACGGTAATAAAATAAAATAAAATTATTTGCGAGCTATTATGTACCGATTGAAAATTCGAGAAATTTTATAATTCGATGTGAAGACCTTTAGAACTGTTACACGCGTACAGATGTGTACCATCACTGCAAATGGGTTTTGCCAGAATAAAAAATCTCAAAAACAGCGATAATAAATTAGATTATCTAGCATAAAACTCATCACGAGGGCGAGACAACAATTAAAAATAAATACCATTTACATATTTATCTGATAATATTAAGTGTATCGTATACAAATGTTACAACAAATTTGAACTTAAAGTGGCATAACTAAGGTTACTATCCTATCTTATCAGATTAAATATTTTTCTGGATGCGTGAGCCTTGAACTTTAAATAATATCTCGAAAATAGATTCTCAAAATTATGATTCGAGGTAGATGAATTACGAACCTTATTTTTTCTACATTTCACGATGTCTGGATTTTAAAATGAAATAGTTTAATCTTATAAAGTCTAAGCCCTCACACGAAGTCTTTCAATTGACAGGAATGGTTAAGTGGGAGTTCATAATGAACTCGACTTGTTCTTATTAAAATTACAAAGAATTTTACTATTAAATGATGAAAATCTCATAATAAATCAACTAATATATGTATCACTGATTTCAGATCTGCAATCCTTCTTTTTAAAAGTTAGTTTTCATGCAATACAATAATATATTGCTATTAAAAAAAAAACTGGAGTGTCCCCATTTCTCTACTACGTAGGGAGTAATAGGAAAGCCATTTTAGTTTATGTAATAGTTATGTGTATATTAACTAGGGATGTAACGAATAATGATTTGGACGAATAAAAAAAATTTTTTTTTTAATCATTCAAAAATATTTTTTATATAGAAATAAGTTTAGTAATTATTGAAAAATAATCAAAATTTAGCTTTCTTATTGTTCTGGTGTTATATTTAAAAAAAGGAGAAAAAAACATTAATGGAAATTAATAAAAATAAATGTTAGATAATTAGATTAAATGTGAAATGTTTAGAAATATTTGAGATTAAAAAAATGCATCGGCTGTTAAAAATTTTATTACTGAGGGAGTCATTAGTTTTCGAGGGATTTCATGTCAAAAGCAATCTTTTTCTTTTTTTTTATGTAAAGAAAAGGTGAATTGCAGTAAATCTATAATTTTAGTGGTTACGTTCTCTTATATATATATATTAAAAAAAAAAAAAACTTTTAACCTTTTTCTTCAATTTTAAATTGGTTTTGTAATTTAAATTTTTGTGTCAGAAGAAAATTTATTTGCCTAAATAAAATATAATCCGTCTCTTTTCATTAAGTAAAATTATTTTAATAATTTTTGTGCACTTACCCCAATCCCTGGTCGCTCAATAATAACCCCCTGAAACTGCTGACCGATCGCTTCGAGATCTGAGCCCCAGAATAGTTTCGCGAGTTGACTAGCGATAGCTAAAATGGAGCGCAGCCTCTTACATAATTAAAATAAATTAGAAAAAAATAAATATTATTGTTTAGAAGCTAGGGTATAAAACAAGACTAAGACAAAATGTTAGAGTATTAAATAAGAGAATTAAATTAAAAGCAAAGCTATCTGAAATTACCTGAGTACATCAACACACGCTTTTAGGGGTCTGTCCAGACATTTTGTGAAAGGTCTGTTTCGGTAAAATTGTTAAAAAAAATTACTCGTAATTTGTGAATATAAAATAAACGTTAAGTCACATTCTTTCAACCAGGGTCCGCTTTTGTGAATTTGTGCAAATAGGGTCCGTTATTGCAAAAAAACTTTTTCAAGGAGTTTTTAAATTTTAAAGACATATAAGAATATACTCAACACTGTAAAATTATAATTGAAAAATTTAAATTTTAAAAAATAAACAGCAATTGCAGCTACTTAATTAGCGATGCAACATAAATTTGGTATTTAGCCTATACTGCTGAACGCAGAATATTCATTTCGAACGATAAAGGAAGAAACGTCTGCCGAAACAAAACTTAGTTCGTTTACATCTGTCTTTCTCCCCCCCCCTTCCTGGGAAGGGTTTATTCGATTAATAAAACAATAATAAAGATAAACAAATTTGTGAAGGGTCCGATTAAAAGATAAATTATTTTGTGAAGGGTCCGTTGTTAAGTAAAAATATTTAAGGGTCCGTTTCTATGAAAAGATATTTTGCGAAGGGTCCGGTCCCTTAACGCAGTGTTCCCCAACCTTTTTATCACTGCGGACCTGTCAACGTTTGATAATTTTACCGCGGCCCGTAGGAGGGGGTGGGGACGTTGATTGTTTATATTTCAGATTATTTTGATTTATTAATTTTAATTTAATTGTATTTAAACATGCCTTCAAAATAAAATACAGTTACACCAAAAAATAAATATAAAGTGATTTAACATTTTAATTTACTAGAACAATAAATTAATGGGAACCCTGAGCTTGTTTCTTTGCAATGAGATGGTTCCATCTGGGGGTAATCGTTTTAAAACGTTAAAAAATTTATGTCACTACCTTCGGGAACCCTTTTTTTTTAAATAAATAAAATAATGGAACACAGATATTTTTAATTTTTGGTATAAACCTAGGAATTTAAATTCAGTTTCAATGAAATGCGCGGCCCGTTACCATTTGATCCACGGACCGGTACCGGTCCGCGGACCGGGGGTTGGGGAACACTGCCTTAACGGACCCAAATTTCTTCTAAACAGACCCCTGGCTTTACTACATTATTGGTACCTATGACTTGTTAAAACGAAGAAAATTTTTTTTGTTTTATTTAATCAGTAATCATTCTTTTTTGGACATTTCTTTAAAGTATTCTTAACAACATATTTTCAAATTCGAAAATTCTTACACTTTCAGGAAGTTTAATCATGATTTATTTAACATGAATAGATAATATATTATAATTCTAACATACAATGCTTTACATAATTTTCCTTTTGCACAAATATTTTTTAGATTTTGGTCATATTGTTCTGAATATTTTTATTGTATTTATTTATTCAAAAAAAAAGGGTTTGTTTTTCTCAGATTATCAACTAATTTAATAAAGATAGAAATAAAGACTCGTTTATATAAAAACTGTATTTCACTCTTTTAAAAAAATCAAAACCAACTTTTTTTTAAAACACAAAAATAACCACGAAAGAGTTTCTTAGTATTTTATATACTGAGATAATTATACACATATAATTATAATCTTTTAAGGGCATATAAAGTCTAATATTTAAATTTTGCAGTAAAAAATAAATGTATAAAAAGGGGGGGGGGATAAAAACCGGAGGAATACAATTTTCTTGCTTCGAGAACTAGTTTTAAAGCATTTGATAAAAGGTTAACGGCTTTAATTTAATCAATTTAAATTATTTATGGTATGCAAAGAAATTAAAGTTAGTGTGAAGCTAAGTTTTTTTTTTTTAAAAAGTATCCAAAAAATACATTTTCTTACATAATTTCCTTACGTTTTGTTTCTAATTTGTATCCTCCCCTCATCTCATTCATCATTGTTTATTTTTCTTACCTTAAAGTTCGATAAAAATTTCGTATTAATATTAATCGTAACAATATGAACGTCACGATTAAAAATTAAATGAAACTGGTTTGAAAAATAATCAACTGTACTTAAAAAATATATTTAACGTAAAAATACAGAATATAGGACACGATACGAAGCAATAATTAATTTTATTACAACCTAAAATATAATGATATATAATGATATGTAGTAATATATAACGATAACCTAAAATTATATATCAAAGTTAAAATTGGCAACGGTTTTCAACTCTCGAAAATTTTTTACAATTTTAAAAATTTCAAGACAACTGATAAGATTTAAATCTAGAAATATTTCATCTCTCAATAGTTTATTTTTATTATTAGTTTTATATTTACTTATTCATATTTTTTTCATTTAAATTCATTCATAAAGTAACAAAAAAAGGGAAAAAAATATTCGCGAAAAAGCACATACTTGCGCTGATTTCCGAAAAAGGAAAAACTCGTGAGCGGATGTTCAGAAATGAAAAAAGCTATTTCAGAGATAGAAGTAGATTTTTTACTACAAGTTTAACAGTTGATAATTCTCCAGCCTATAATCTTAATTTTATTCTTATTCCATCGTAGTCGTAGTACATTTTCTACACACATTTGCAATTTCCAAGTATTAAAATTTTTGCACAACAAAAAAAAATGTAACGTAAAACAAAAAAGCTCTGAAAATCACAAAAAAGTTCTAAAAATCGCAAGTTCTAAATTCTATAAGAGCTCTAATTAAGTTCATAAAGAAAAATGGCACCTTCCAGCACGTAAAATCTCAACTCTGTGGTTGTATTTTTGCAGCCAGCATGGTATATTTTACTACAAATTTTATGTAGCATTAATATTTTTAAAATAATTACCGAATGCAATTTTTTTTTGTTCTATCATTCTCCCTGTGTATTCTTCTACACTCCATCATTTCAAGATACCAAGTCATACATAAACAATAAGCAACGTGATACAATATGCAACGTATAAACAATATCTATCGCTTAAAACAGTATGCAAAGTGAAGTTGAACACCCAAATTAGCGGTGGCATCAAATCTTGCGTTTTAATAAACAGAGATATTTTTGTATAAAAAAAAAAAAAAGTAAAATCTTATAACTATCAACATTACAATTATCAAAAAGTTAAAAACAATAACAAAAAAAAAATTAATTCTTAAATATTACGTAAGCACCTGAGGGCGTTTGGTTTTCATATTTTTGCTGACAATGATTACGTAAAATACTAAAAAATCTCTTAGATATACCCAAAATTATTACCTTTGAAAAAATAAAAACATTATGAGAAAATTGTTTTTGATAAACCAGGAGGAATAAAATTATCTATAACACGATTACGCATTTAAGTTCGCAAATGATAGTTGTTTAAATATCATTGAGAAAACTAAGTTGATAATTTATAGTCTAGCTTGTTTTATGTAAACAAGTTATTCAACTTAGAACCTGCAACTTTATGCTTGCTTTTTTTCTCCGTGGATTACATATCGCGGTTAATAATACTGCGATAGATAATCAACCAAGTATTACTGGTATACCATACAAATTTTCAGTATTATATTATTTTCATTTTTATATTAAAAATAACGTATTAATTTTAAAAAAAAATCATTTTTTTAAAATTAGGAATATTTAATGCAATGTACGCATTATTCCGGTTTCTTTAGTTTGAATAAATTGGTATGTTAGAAGTACCTTGATTTGAAATGTCTTTCTTAATTGAAAGCAAAAATTTAAAGTAACGACAAGAAAAAAAAGCACAGCTTAAGCAGATTTTGTAAAAATTTATAATATACAGATCAGAACAATTTTGGCGTTTATATTATTCTATAAGGAAATAAAAGTTTTGTAAACGTTAGATTAATAATTTTATTTATTATACTAAATATAAATAAAAAGATATTTCTATTAACTGTAACATTCGAAAACAATCTATGGAATATAAAAAAAACTTAAGAGTTATGGCCTAATGTATAAAAAGATACAACTCAAATTTCCTTCTTTGTCATCTGAAGAGAAAGTCACTTGTTTACGCAAGCAGTGAACGTTACCATGGCAACGAAATGGTAAGTATTGTAATTCGTTATTGTAATTTCGTGGATAAAAGCAAATTTTAAACTGGTATAAAAAATGAGATATTTTATCTTTAAAGTAATAATTTATCTTTTTTTTTAAAAAAAAATATTTATAAATATTATGATGATCCATTTTTTAGACTGTACTTAGGTTATGGTTAGCTTTCAATTAGAAAATTCCAACTTTTGCCTCAAATGCTCAATAAAAGTGGAATTAGAAATTCAAATAGCATTTCGATATCAAAACTGAATAATTCAAGTTTAAAAAAATTAATTGCTATGCATATAGGAATATTGTAATAAAATTCAAATAAAAAGAAATGATAATTATCCGAATAGAATTGGAATATCCTAATTGAAAATTTGAATACTATTCCAATTTTAAAAAAAGACTAAATATTGTTCAATTATAATTTAGCCTAATGAATATTATTCTAATTCAGTATAATGAATATTATTCTAATTCAGTATAATGAATATTATTCTAATTCATTATAATGAATATTATTCTACTTATAATTTAGTATGCTGAATATTATTCTAATTATAATTTAGTATACTGAATATTATTCTAATAATAATTCATTATAATGAATATTATTCTATTTATAATTTAGTATACTGAATATTATTCTAATTATAATTTAGTTTTCTGAATATTATTCTAATAATAATTCAGTATACTGAATATTATTCTAATAATAATTTAGTATACTGAATATTATTTTTAAAAAAAGTGGAATAATATTGAATTAATATATGAACTCAAATTAATTAACATAAAATAAAGCACATACCCAGAAATGAGCCATGGCATTCACTTCAAAAGTCTTAATAATCATATGATCCGGGCAATCAAGGAATCGTTTTCCGGTAACAATACCGGCATTGTTCACGAGAATTGTCACTTTACCTACTTCCCTTTTTACTTTGGCTGCAGCCTCATATACATTTTGAGGCTTTGAAACATCACAATGAAAAGCAAAAGCTTCACCTCCTTTTTCTCGAACCATCTTAGTTGTCTCACGAGCTGCATCCAAGTTCAAGTCCCACACAACAATTTTAGCCCCATGGCTAGCAAAACGAAGGCAAAGTAGACGCCCTATTCCGCTACCGCCTCCCGTAATCAGGACTACTTCGCCGGCTATACTTTTATACCGAAGTCGCTTAGGAACGAACGCTAATACAATGGATTCGATCCAATAATAAAACATCAACAATAAATTGTAAAAAAATTTTCCAGCACCAGCCATGTCTGATTAAAATATTGTCATTAAAACCAATATAAAATATTCTATAACAGATTCAACATAAAAGGCACCACGTTTGCAGTGGGTTGGTTTCTTTTTCTTCGTTTCACTCCACGAGATGAAGGATCTCGTTCACTGCTCTTCTTCTATTCACAGACTGAAGGTCAACTAATAGCCGCCAACTGCGCCAAAATGATGCCAATATTTACGGAAATTGCTTTTTCTTTTTTTCAGGCTTCACTGGAAGTTGCAATTGACATCTGTCAGTTCTATGCCAGTATTTATGGATTCTATGAAATGTTCAGCGATTAACGGTGAATAGAAATTTAATGTATTTATAGAAAAAAATTGCTTGCTCGTACAATTTAATATAAAAAATATTATCTTTTTTTTTTTTAATTAAACTTTTTTCTAAATAATTTATTACGCAGGACTTATAATAAAATTAAATTTGAAAATTTTCTAAAAAATAGAGAATAAATTTTTAATTATGAGAGATAGTTATCATTTTTTAGAGCACAGATATAAAAAATATTATCTAGTCTACGTTTATTTTTTAACTACAAAATTAAAATTCAACTACTCCACTCAATTCAACGAGTTTCAATAAAACATAGAGAATAAATTTTTAAATATGAGAGAAAATTTCGTTATAATTTTTAGAGCACAGATTTTTAAAAAAAATTATCTAGTCTAAATTTTTAATTATGAGAGATAATTTCGTTAGAATTTTTTTAGAGCACAGATAAAAAAAATTATTTAGTCTAGATAAAGAGCTAGATTTAGAGCTAGATAAAAAAAATTATCTAGTCTACGTTTATTTTTTTACTACAAAATTAAAATTTAATTACTCCACTCAATTTAATTATATAACGGGTTTCAATAAAAAATAGAGAATAAATTTTTAATTATGAGAGATAATTTCGTTAGAATTTTTTTAGAGCACAGATATAAAAAAAATTATCTAATCTACGTTTATTTTTTTACTACAAAATTAAAATTTAATTACTCCACTCAATTTAATTATACAACTGGTTTCAATAAAAAATAGAGAATAAATTTTTAATTACGAGAGATAATTTCGTTAGAATTTTTTTAGAGCACAGATATAAAAAAAATTATCCGTTGTTGTTGTTTATTTACGTCGCACTAGAGCTGCACAATGGGTTATTGGCGACGGTCTGGGAAACATCCCTGAGGATGATCCGAAGACATGCCATCACAATTTTGATCCTCTGCGGAGGGGATGGCACCCCGCTTCGGTAGCCCGACGACCTGCACGCGAAGTCGAGCACTTTACGGTAGAACAGTTTAACGAGGACCAATACCGCACACCCTCGGTACCTACGCAGGCTGATCCAAGTGGTCACCCACCCGCAGCCATTGATGCTTGACTTCGGTGATCTGCTGGGAACCGTGTCTTAACGATCAGTCCACTGCGGGACGTAAAAAAAAAAATGTATCTAGTCTACGTTTATTTTTTTACTACAAAATTAAAATTTAATTACTCCACTCAATTTAATAAGATAACGGGTTTCAATAAAAAATAGAGAATAAATTTTCGGAACACGATTTTCAGGATCTATCACAGAATTTGCTGTTTAAGCTTTGCTGCTTCTAATGTCACTTGCCACACTAGCTAACCTGCTCGGTGAAACCGAGCAAATTTAAGGTAGAGGGTGCGTTTCTTGTTTTTCAGTGGAGCCATCTATGGCCAAGAATTCGTCTTCAGACACACACACGTCACACCCGTTTATAGGGCGGCGCCCATATACATCCATCCACAGATCGTAAATTTGACCTGGATCAGAGAACGATCGATCTCCAATCCAGTAACCCCAGAGGTATTGATTTGTTATGGGAACATGGAGAACTTTGCGATTCGACAGATTTAACGTGCATCAGTCACCATTTTGCAACACAGTCTTCGGCCGGCGAGGTTCAAACCCACGAACATGGGCCCAGAGCCCTACCAACCAGGCTATCCCGGCCTGTTTAAGCTTTAATATCTTTAAAATAAAAAAAATGAGAGTTTTTATAGTTGTTACCATTTTCATTTTTTTATTAAGAAATGCATTAAAAGATATCAATAAAAATTGCATTTTTTTAAAAAAACATTGAAGATAATTTCATTTTTTCCCCTAATGGTTAAGACTTTCATACTAATGAATGCGCTAAAAAAAGGCCTATTTTTTAGGTCAAAAGTATTAATCTTTTAATTTTTAAATATCAGCTTTAATTTATCATTTAAAACTTTTAATTTTCTAAAAAAAAGAAGAAAAGGAAAAATTAAATAATTAATTGAACCTAAAAACAAAAATTATTTTTTTAGCCCAGAAAATTTTAATTTTCAGTTACCAGCCAGTGGCCGGTAAACTCCAATAACTGGTAGCTACTTTTTTCCTTATAGCCACCATATTTTTTTTTTTTTATATCGAAACAAACTTTTTTCGTATAAAATTATATTTAAAAAAAAATCATATTAGAAATAATCTACAGCTATAAAAAGTTTATTCAACAATAAAAATAATAAGTTTAATTATTTAATTAGTTTACTATATATATAGTTAGTATATAATAATACAATTAGATATAAAAATATAATTAGTTTACAATATTGACTTAAAACTTTATTTAACAATATTTGGGGAGGCTAAATACATTTAATATAAATATTACAATTTTGAAATATGTGAATTGTTAAAAATCTTTCCTTCACAAATTAATAAATTCAGAAGGATCAAAATTTTGAAAGGAGACATTTGAAATTTTAATAAAAATTGTTTAAGCTAAATTACCCGCTCGAATACGCATTAAACCCAATTGATGGTCAAGTTAAAAAACTTCTGAGATTTTTAGTTTTTTATATTTAATTGATATTTTTTTATAATTAATTTTAAACGATATATTGCTATTGACATTAAAAAAAATATTTCATTTTAGATTCCTAAATTTTTTCCCTTATAATCACTACTAAATTTTAAACATTTCTGCTTAAAAATAGTGAATGAATAAATAAAGAGTAAATGAAGAAAAAAAAACTTTGTTCTCAATAAATCAATGTGATTTAAAGTTAAATATGGGGTGAAGAAATGCTGATTTTAGTTATGGCGACGAAAATGCGATCCCTTCACAAAAATCAAATTTATTCATCAGTTCTGCTTACGCGTATCAATCCAATCAAATGTGGAAACAAAATAAAAAGTTATGACGCATAATTTTCCACAGTAAAAAAAAAGTTAATAACAGCATAGACCTAGCTAGCAGAAAAAATAATAATGGTAAAATTTTTCTTCAATTATCCAGCTATTTGAAGAAAAAAAAATTTCAGAAACAAAGTCCGACTGAAAATATATATCGATTTATTTATTAATAGCCCGATATTTGTTTTTTTATTTTATTTTACCGTCGTTAAACGGCCGACCCAATTTTTGCTTTTACGATTACTAATGTTCAACTCCGTAGCTTTGTCATTTTGAACCTAATCCAGAAGACAAGGGAACTCCTGGATCAAGTATTGAAAGAACTTTTTGATGAAACTACCCCGCACTTGCATTACATGGAGAGGGAAACCACGAAAACCTCCCATGGTTAGCGTGACGGCAAGGGGATTCATACCCATGATCCATCTATTACTGAGAATTTTTTACGTCAGCACTGTGGTCAGCGCAAGCCGGATGCGGAATTCGTATCAATCAGCCATCGCTGGGTTTCGAACCCGGTTGGCCTCATTGGAAGGCAAACGCTCTACCAACTAGACAACAAAACAAAACCAACTAGAGAAATGTTTAACTGTCGTAAGTCGACTAGAGGATTTCTCTATAATTTTGAGAAAGCAGAATACACTAGCGGGGTGTTACAAAACTAATAATCAATGATTCTATTGCATCAAATCGTTTATTTCTTTCCAAATCAGCTCCTTAATATATTTTAATGAATTTTTTAGCTATAAAAATTGGACGAGAAACATATCAATCTACGTTCAAGACAACGTTATAACGCTGGGAAGGATGATGCTTGACGTCATGATCTACGTCGAAGCTATCCGCCCAGGTGTCAAAGGTCGGCCAAAATATTTAACATCAACTTATACATTAGATTTTTTTTTTTTTTTTTAAAAAAACTTTATTTCTGCACCCCTAATTTTTTTTTGATTAAAAAAATTTCAGATGTTTTTCATGTAGTGACGATTAAAAAATTTCTGAGGTAGTTTTAAGATCGGAAAATTTCACGATGATAAAAAATAATTTTTTAAAAATTTGCGTTGTATATTATAAAAGCTCCTATTAATATTTATTTGACCTTGACTTTTGTAAAAACAATATTAATAAGTTTAAGGTAATAGAGAAATTTATGACACAAAAATATTTTTCCCTCTACTTTCTTCAGTTATATGAACTTATAAGTTATTAATTTTTGTATATTGCTACTGCAGCGAGAAAAACATTTTCTTACGAGTTAGTTATGTTGGTAATTTTATATCGTTCAAGCATACATGTTCTAAAATTGTTATATCATTTAGCTAGTTTTTATAAGTTTAAATTGCTTTACAATTTTATTTTATATGAAAAAGTTATAAATTAAGAGGTCTCTACAATCTCGGATTCTAAGTCAAATTTTTAATTTGTGTTTTTTAAATATTTTTTTGTACTAAACAATGATGTAGTATTATTAGACAGCACAATACCTTTCAAAGAGGTAGAAAATAAAAGGGTTCCTTTATTAGGTTAGGAAAAATAACATTCGATAATTTTTAGAACTTCTATGAATTTTTGCTTAAAACTTTAAAGCAATAAAATAAGATCTCAGTTTTTAGAATTTTTAAATTCTAATCTTTTTAACTGATGAAATGCGATTTGAATGACGTTAAAAATTACTTTTCACCTTTATTGCATAAAAACAGTTACTTATGAAAAAAAAATCTAATAACTGTTTATTATTTAAAGATCTTTGAAAAACTGTTGATTGCACAAGTGCATTGGCATAATTTTGGGAGAAAAAAATTAATGGAGAATTCAAAATACTGCACGTTTTATGCCTGAAATTCTGATTGGGTTACAGACTTGTATTTGTCTGAGTCCATTTACATAAACATGCGTTTTGGGCTATGTCCATTTTCTCAAACACGTATTTCAAGTTTGATTCGTTTTCTTAAACATGCCTTTTTAGCTGTGTCTCGAATAAAATCTCGATAATAATATATATAAATATCTCGATATAAATAACTAAAATAACATAAAATATAAATAGCTCGACAATATTTATATCTTACTAAAATTACTACTTATTTTTTTATATCCATGTAAGAATAGCAATTAAAATAACATTTTTTAAAAAATATAACAAAATATATTTAGCAAAAATAGCACGATAAAAAAAATTAACTCCTCAAAAACTGAATAATAAAATAAAAAATTTTCTGTTAATAAATAGGTTTAAATTTAATTTTAAATCAGTTGAAGATTTATTTAAAACATAGATGCTTTTCAGCTGTTTCTCATTTTTTAAAAAAAAGTAGCTATCATCCTTATTTTAGTAGCAAGTAATCACATTTCAGTCACCAAAGGAGGTCCTACACGCATTGAAAAAATCTTCAGTTCGCTATGAATAAAAATGTACAGTCGAAAAGCAAACAGTAAGCTATGACATACTTCTGTTAGCCTTGGAAATAGCCTTATGAAACTGATGGATTGGCAGTGGTGAATGGGTTTCTTGATCTCCCAAAACTTCCATTAGTTCTGCAAATTTCTTTTTACTAGAACCTACATCTAAAAAGTATTGTTTATGAGACCCAATCCAATCTGAAGAGGACACTGTTAGCATCACAGGTGCAATACACGTAACTGAAATGTTTTTCAGCATCTAAGGCAGTGTTTCCCAAACTTATGACTTTTGAGTACCCTTTCTAAATTTTTCGTAATGCTGTACACCACTAATAAAAAATGAATGCATTTTTTTAAAAAATATGTTTATTCTTCTTTTTCGGTACAAAGTTTTGTTAATAAGTTTATTTGCATCAGTGAGAAGGATGATATTGTTTTTGCTGCGATAACAACTGCTGTGATAAAAAAAATTGCACAAAAGTTAAATATCACAATTGGCTGTCGACACCACTAATTATTAACTGTTAACTCTGCAAAAAATAGCAAATAGAAAAATATCTAATCGTAAATTTTCTCGGCCAGCTTTGTTTTTAAATAAAATTGTTTGAAAGTTTCGTTTGTTGCAAGATATTTCACATTTGAACGCGTACCCCCTAACTGTTCCCGCACCCCTGGGGGTACGCAGACCACACTTTGGGAAACACTGATCTAAGGGAATGTGAAACTTGAGTTGAAACTTGTGGTCACTCATTTGGGCAATTGCTTGTAAAGTTTTCAAAAAAATTCTTGAATTTTTTCTTATATCTTACCTCCAGTGAATCACCCTTTTGATTTTTGATCCCAGTTTAGATGATGAAATTTGTTTAGGCAAGTACTATAATCTCTTATAGTTGTGAACATTACTATAGTAACACTGTGTACAAGATTTGAAAAATAACCACTATGCACATACAAGATGTTTTATTACATATATTTTTCAGTTAGACAATACTTAGAAAAATAAGAATCTGAGGAAAATATCTATAACATCTCCAAAATAAAAATCTTAATGAAATATAAATAAACATTATAAAAATAATGTGGAATCACAGTTAACCCTTTATATGGCCAGGGTAAATGTATTTAGCACCAAATTTGTGAATTTAAAAATATCAAAGGGATGCTGTTTAAATGTTTAACTTTAAAAAAAAAAATACCAATGAAGGGTTTTGTTTACATAAATATGTGTAACAGTAAAGGTTTTTTGGGGTCAAGATGAGAGAGCAACACAGAAGCTTTCTTGTACTTTATGTCTTCGTTCATTTGAGCATTTCTTATTCAGTTAATGTGTAATTAAAGATACAGAATTTATAAATTGCGTTATTTATAAGAACAGAAGTTTATATTAAATTCTTAACAGCAGAAAAATTTAAAAAGCAAAAAAATACCACTATCTCCTGCCCTCTTCTCAAAATAATAATTTTAAAATTCAAATTTATTTCAGATAATAAGTTAAAAGAGAAATTTCTTTTTATAAATCAATATCAATCCCAAAAATATTTCAATATAACACTATTAGAGACTCTGAACGGTGTTAAGAAAAATTTATTTAATTAAGTATGAAATTATTTAATGACTAGGTAATTAACACCAAACTTTAAAAATGATTAAGAGAGGAGAGACTCTAAGAATGGCTTCTTATAAAAATACTAAATTGTTAATACATTGATTCAAATTTTAATTATTTAATTAATACAACGAAAAGGCCAATTTTTAGTTTTTATGACAAAATAAATTTTGCTAGTGTAAACTGCAATATAAAATGCTTAAATATTTTTTTAAGAAAGTTTATTATGTATTATTATTATAAAACTATAATTTTCTATCAAAAGACTTTTTCGAATCAGTTCAAAAATGAGATGTGAAACGTATCACAGTTTTCAATAGTTTTTCATTTCAAATAAATAAAAGAAAACAATTAAAAATGTGAGAAAAATGCTTGAGTTATAGGAGACTATTACAAGTGATATTTTTCTTTTTGACGAATTTAGAATCTCCAAGCGTATATCTTTATATGATGGAGATAAATAACTATTATTCTAAAAGGAAAAGAAGGAAAAAACCATAAAAAATTACACAACTAAAATATATAATTTTAACATAGCAATCAACTAAAGAAAAAGAAAATACACAACACTATTTACTTTCAAAAATTCATAGTAGTGCATACTTAAAGTGTTTTATGAGACACTAAAGGCCATCAAACTAAAATTATAAATTGTTGTATCTTCAACAATAATAAAACAAAACACTTTTTCAGCATAGGAATTATTAAACTATGCATTAAACAATAAAAGAAAATGAAATATATAAACAAAATTATTGTTTATTCTTATCATAATATTTAAAAAAAATTGTGAGGCCATAAAAGAAACTAAAATAAAACTTGTTGAGTCACCATAAACATAATTAACTAAACTGCATCAAAATAAAACTGAATGAAAACAAAAATATAAGTAAAAATAAAATTAACAACATTTGTTGCTGTTTCATTGAAAATAAAATGTACTATTTTAAAAACAATTTTTTAAAATACTAAAAAAATTATGTAAATGAAGACTTTATTTGAAAGCATCTTCAACAAAAGAATAAAGTTGCCTCAATCAAATGCTTAAGTATAATAAAGAATACAGTAATCCAAGTATTTAAGCTTGTTCGTGAAATGACAAGATGATATCACAGGACTATTTCTTTTCTGGAACAAAAAGAACTGATGATAGTATAGTTTTCAAATGTTACAATTAAGCACAAGCGTCTAAATTTTTAACCAAACTAACTAAAAGCTTTAGAAATTGACATAGCGATAAATCTCCACTGTTGAGGCTACAAATTTGAAATAAAATTAAATTAAAGAGCACAATATAAACAGTGGTCCATTAGTTCGGAGCCACTGAAATTTTATTCGGACCACCACTATAAAATATTTATCACTGGCTCCCTGAACTAGCGGTTCATGTCAACTGTTTGTGTTTTGCTCTACATTTTGTTTGTTTAAAAAAATAACATATTTCAATATAATTGTGGACATTCTCTGCATTGAAATTTTTAATTTAAATTAACTTTTATTTATTTTTTTAATATAACAAGGACATGCAAATAGACCAGTGAAAATGTGTACAGATTAGAAATAAAGTAGATTTTTATTCAACCTTAGAACCTGGGGCTTTGTGTTTTATGGAATTTTGCATTACATATATAATTTTACCCATTTTTAAACTTACCTAGCAAACAGAAAATATTTGTCTGGAATAGATCAATCTTAAGATGCTTTAAAATAATTTTTAGTTACAAATACTAAAAAACACAAAATATGTACTTAAATTTTAATTATTTACAGAAAAAGTTTAAATTTTCTGCAGCATTAAGAACTAGCAATAAAGTGAACTTCAGTTTGCTTAGCTTTTGAAATTTTAACCTTAGCAAATAATTAAACAAATGTAAAAAAAATGTTTCTAGTTTTTGCTTAGTCATAGAAATTTCTTAATTGTGAATTTCATTGTTTACACTGACAACTAGTATGGTGTATAGAATTGCATTATACCCCATGGCAGAATCGTTGCTACACGGCGACATTGGTGCAGAACATTACAGAGTTCAGGCAGAAATATTTTTTATTTGGAAAGCAAAGAAGTCTGGGTTTTTTATCTGTAGAATTTTTCAATATATTTTTTTCTGCAGAGCTTTTTTTCCCCTTTCTGCAGAATTATATTGAAAAAATTTCTTTTCACGCATATCTAATGTTGAATAAATGTGCCTGATTTTAAAAAACCTCTGCAATACCTGGCTTGAGCTCAAATTTCAGATTGATAATATAAGAAGAAATTTTCAAATAGCAAAAATTCAAAAAAGGTTAACTATACAAATATTATTTAGAACAGGAGAATATCGCCAATAATATTAGAATATGTATTCTTTTATATTTAGATTTTAAAAATATTCTTTCGTTTGTAATTAAAAAATATATATACTGTTCTATTCTATACATGAAGGCTTCTTCTGTAAACAGTAAAGGCTTCTCTTACTTTAAATTAGTAACCTATATATTTGCTACGATTAAAAATGTCTTTCAGAAAGGTATTAGTACTAGAGAGAATTGTTGCAGAAAAGTCCAAAAAAATTCTGCCAAAAGGGCATTATATAGATATTCTACTCTATCTTGAAGTTACTGGTTCTCGGAAATATTGACTAAATTTTAATTTCTGCACCTAAGTGCTTATGCTCCTAGACACATGTGTACGGATCAAAAAGAAATATAAATAAAACAAAGTCATTGTATATTTATAAATGAATTTAGGAAATCAATTTTTGAAAGAAAATTTACAAAATGTGAAAGATTACAAACCTTTTATTTTTTTCAAAATTAATATAATTAAAAGGTAAATCTAAACATATCCAAAAAAATTATATTAAAAAGATGAAGTTCAAACAGAATTGAAGAATCAAATGTGAGAATTTTTTTAAAAAAAAGTCATTAAGTGACATGATTACATATCTTTTTAAGTTTTAAACAAAAATCATCATTGAAAAGAGGACAATCCAACTCGAGAGATCATATTTTGTAAAATGCAGATAAAAAATTCATTAATATTCATATTTATGTGAACTTAGGGTTAGAAAAATCGTTTTAGTATTTCTTTAAAAAATGACTGAATACCAAAAGTATATATTAACTTCTTATGCCTTCTATTGCATAAGTAGTACATATACAGATATAGAAGAAAAATAAGATGGAAAATGAACAATATTTTCAGCAATTAAATTACAATAACATACTTTACACTAATGCAACTCACCATTATAAACTCTTTAAGCTTTCTTAATAACGAGAGCTGTGAGAACCAGCATAGGATGATGAAGCATAGATGTCTGCGAAAAGAAGATAAATCAAGAATTTAGAAATTTAAAGCTCTACTTATACAGACATGAAACTATTATCAGGGGTCTGTCTAGGTTTTTCTGAGAGGTACCTATTTTGTGAAAATTTAGACATAATTTGTGAAAAATTATATTTAAAAATCCAACACAAAAATATGGCAAGAATATGGATTTATCATTTCTTAAAGAATACAAAAATAAAATTTTAAGAAAAAGTATTTTGTGAAACTACCGTTTTTCCTAAAATTAAATTTGTGAAACTACCGTTTTTCCTAAAGTTGAATTAGTGAAGGTACCGCTAAACAGTAGTAAATTCGGTCCGGACAGACATCTGACAATGACAATAAAAATAGGGTTTATGCTAGAATTAGGAAAGGTTTTACGCAGCGATAAACTGTTATGTACCCTCCTCTTAGTCAGTGGCAAAATGTAGTACAAATTTGATTACCAAAATTTGGAAGGGAGAAATAATTTAAATATTTCATTCTAAACACATTAGGTATTTTTTTCAATTTTGTCAGCTGAATTGAATAACATCACATTAGAGATAGGACATATAGTTTAAAAGTTATTATGGTTTTATGTATAAAAAAATAGAATGTTAAGACTTATACCCTTTCATGCACTTTTTAACATTGCTATCCCATTAAATGAAATATTTCCTGTGTACATTTTTTTAGGCTAAATGAAATTAGACCAAATTTAAATTGATGGGATAAATTGTTTGAGCATCTTTCCTGCTGGCGAGAACTTACACTGAAAAATAAATTTTTTTTCATGCATAAAAAAAATTGAAACGTTGAAATAATTAATAAGGTAGATGAAAAGTAACTAAAATTAGTGATATTAAAAATAAAAAAATTGGAACAGTGGTTACCATTCATCCCGCAAAGCAGAAAAATTTCAAAACTGCAAGGTACATCAAAACAATTTATATTTGGTGCAGAACTATTTATGTCCATATTATTGCGGAATGAGTTAAGTCAAGTCAAAATAAAAATTTTACATGCAGTTAAAAATTGTTTTTTCTTTCCATTATGAGGGCAATTAGCCATAACTCTATATTTAATTAATCAAGGTTCTTTGTTTTTACCATACATTTTTTTCTGGTAATGTAATTTTAAAAATGAAATTGTTAACCAGAATTTTTCTTTCTACGAAATTTAAAAATTTCCCTGATTTTTTTTGATTTCCCAACTTTCAGTGTCTGAAAAATTTCCCTTAATTTTTAGGTTATCCTGAAAAGTAGACACAGTGGCGTATCTAGGGTATGGCAAGTA
>NC_092209.1:32386979-32408179 GCF_043381705.1 Parasteatoda tepidariorum | reverse complement strand
TTGGTTGGTGCGTGGCCGGAGGCCATAGCTACCAACACGTTTGTGATAAAGTAACTTTTCAAGACTCGTAATTTAAACTGTAAATACATTGCTGCAATAGATTTAAAATAAATTGCTATCATCGATTGAATAATTGTATTCATTTTTATTACATTATTTATTGAAGATTGAAACTGTTTGAATTATACGTTATAAAAAAGTTTTATATTGTGTTAAACAAGATTCAATCTTTCAACGAAATCGAATAAAACCTTCTAAGAAATTAAAATTTAAAAATACGACTTAATTTTTTCATAATCTATTGAACTGGTTTGATTAAGATCAAATTTTGTAATGTGACTTGAAAATTAAGACATAATTCAAAAAATTTTCGAACATTAATAGATTAAATAATTAAAATTACAATTGTTAAATATTTTTGCGCACAAAATTATTTTTAGATAAATGATTATAATAAGCTATAATAAAAAACTTTTAAGTCACGCAATTAGCTCCTTGAACTAATTAATTTGTGCTGAAAATAATTTAAGTTGTAGAATAAGACACAAAAACGTATTTACTCTGAAATGTTTATGTGATAGATTTCAAATCTTGACACTAAATTGGTGTGATAGCCGCTATCTTTAAAGGCCCCTCTACTTAAATCAGAAATTTGGTCAAAATTTTGACCCCTTTGGTGTTAATTTCGATTTCTGCTACTTCAGCTTATCTCTGCAAATATTTAAACAACTCAATTTTTGCTCATAGATATTAAAAAAAAATAATAAATAAGATTTCAATGCAAAAATAAAATTTTTAGTATTATCTAACTTAATGGTAATCTAAAAATTGTAAATGCCACTTTGTAAAATTAGAATAAAATCGCACTTTTTGAGTAAAGGAAGTTTTTAAAAAAATTGCATTTTTAAATTTTCATTTCTGATTCCGTTCAAATTTTAAATCTGACATTTAAAGTTGTATTTATAAAATGATGACTTATAATGAATTTCTTTACCATTCTTAAATTTATAATTAAAAAAAATTATTTCTCTTAGCATGAAATTATAGTTCGAAAAACAACTTGCATAATTATGTGCAAAAGTTATAAAAACACTATATCTTTGAAAAGGCGAAAACAGAAATTAATATGAAGGGCCCATAATGTTCAATGAGGGACAAGACTAAACTATTGGGATTATATTTTCTAGATTGTAGTTACCCCCATATTTTAGAGTCAGAAAAAGCGAATTGTTTAAAAAAATATAATGCTTAAATAAAGGTAAAATATGTTTTTGTGCCCGATTTTGTAACATACTTTCCGTACTTATTAATTTTTATTTTATAACCATCATTGAATAGCGAACCCAATTTTGAGTTTACGACTACCATACCAACGTTCAACTCCGTAGCCTTGTAATTTTGAACCCAATCCAGAAAGCAAGGGAACTCCTGGATCAAGTCTTGGGAGAAATGTGCCTTAGTGGAGGAAGTGGAGTAGAAACTAACCCTCATTTGCGCTACGTGCGGAGGAAAACCCCGAAAAGTTCCTATGGTTAGCTTGATGACAAGGGGACTCTAACCCACTGATTCCTCAGTGGTGATTCCGTTTTATTTCGCGCACTGTATAATCTCTATAAAAAAAATTAAATAAAACATTTTCTATGGATGTTTAAGTGAGGAAAAAAAAGCAATAAGTTAGCAAAAGATTTTAAACCATAATGGTAGAAAATAAATGCAAAATTAAAATAATCAAAACCAGTTTGTTCAAAAAAATTAAATGGCGACGTAGGTAATTGTTGGGTCATTTCGAGTTTTATCAGTCAAATGAAATACGTTTAATTATATTAATGGCACCTATGCTATGACGATTCTCGATACTGATTCGCCTGACTTAGGTTAAAGGGGCTTATTTTCCTCTCTCACTTAAATATTAGTTTGAAACTCTAAATACATAGATTCTTATATTGACCACTTATGTAAAAATAATCCTGAAATATATAAAGGGCTGCAACAACGTATATTTGTATTAGATACATTTAACTAAAATCATATGCACTTTAAAACGTATTTGCTAGTTTTTTTTAGTAGTTCAGAGGTTTCAAAGTGTAGATTAATTTCCTATAATCACTAATTATATTATGGGGACTCCAATGTGTGAAAAGAGCAAGGATGACGATTCTAAAACTTAACATAAATTTATTGAAACGTAACAAGTTTGTGCGACTGCTCGCTGACGGGATACTTGTAGCCCAATCTGACAACACTGATCTCAACAGCAGTATAATAAAGTTTGTAAACAAATAAGGGTAATGACGTCATGCGAACTGACCAAACCGACCCTGGTGCACTTCGTGCGTAACTGGGGACACTGGTTTGAATATGGATGGTGTTTTCTACACTAGGGAGCGCTGCAAGCTCGAGACTGCCTAAATTTCCGGGTTACTGTTTCAGTTGTATTTTAAAGCCATTTGGCATCATTGTGTTTTGAGATTCTTGCAAACAATGCATATGATTACTTATGTTTACAATGCTAACAATACTGTTTACGATACCAAAAGTGTTAACACTAACGTAAGATGGTGCACAGCTTGCAACACGAACAAACAGTAATGAACAAATGGAAAGAGGCCAAATCAAGACTGCCAAAAAAGCGAGTTATTCAAAATCTAGCAACCATGTCACCTTTTTTAATAATAAATAACAAAATAACTAAAACAAATTTTCACTCCAAACTCCCCAGCATTGCATAATAACATTAATATCTTATGAAATACGGCAGATTTGAGCTCAGAAGTTATCTAGTTTATTTCTTTTATTGAAAACAAAATTATCCGTTTGAAAACATCGCCTATCAGAATAACAAGTAGTAAGCAGCTGCAAACTTTTTAACCGGAACTAGAGTAGGTCCCGAGCTCGAGATTGTTATTGTTTACATTTCTATTGAAAACACTATCCATTGGAACGATCGGTGCAGTGCCTGGTGTAACCAGTTTTAATATTGGAACGGTCGGTGCGGCAAACCAGTGTAACCGGTGCGAATATTGGAACGTGCCCTAAGATATCAATAATCAAATAGCAAGACCGGATTTACGTATAAGCTGTTGCTTGGGGCCCCCAGATCCCACTTTTCTTTTTAAAAAAGTTTTATTCGGAGCTGGGGCCCTCTCAAGCCCAAAATGCATTCCCCCCCCCTTCTTTTTTACATTGTCGGACGTTTTTCAAAATCTAATCGAAGTGTTTGCAATTATAAAATAATTGTTGCTCTTCACTTTTCTAACCAAAAGAGCAATAAAATGTTCTTCTGACTGATAAAATATCATCGCTTTTGCAACTACCACCCACAGAGTTGTCAAATAGGCACCTCATTTTACACTGGCGGAAAATCTTTTAGCTTCTTTAAATTGCTTTGGGAATTTTTGTCTTACTTCTGACATCCACAGAAATACCCTTTTTTCTGGTCATACATTTCTAGGGCTGCAAATAGGGGGAGGGTCACTCTGTCTTGATATTTCTGTTGTGTCAAATTGTCGCTAAAGTGGTCCTCGTTCAATCCTAATTTTTCTTTTTTACAAAATTTAGATATCTTTTCTAATTTATTATGAAAGCTTTTTTTCTTGATTTAATTATCCAAAAGGTTTCAAATAGCCTAATTGTTTAATTTACTTAATTATTGCAATTGGTTTTTTGTTATTTTTCAAATTACTCGTACGTGAATCTATGAAGGCTGAATTTCTATATCAAAATTTTTGCAGGATATTAAGAAGACATAATTTTTTCACCTTTGAACGGAAGCAAATGTTTTTATTACATCAACTTTGTTTGTGGTTGAGGAAAAAAAAATGGAAGGTTTGCGCAGTTTTTTATTTATACATTTCTTTAACCTAATAAATTTCAAAGTTGAAATTATTAATTATCTAATAGTTTATAATATTTGCCCTCCATTTACATCGATATTTTTTTAACTTAAATTAGAAACTTTGTCAAATTAAATAAATAAGTTTCATAAATAATTTTTTAAGAGCTAAAAACTGGGTTAAACCTTCTTATTTAAGGGTAATTTGTCCTACTTTGTTTTGAAGGATGAGTATTTTAAGAACCAACAAAGCAATTAGTAAGTGTCTAAAAAATTCGATAATTTTGTTTAAAGAAACATCAAATCTAATAGAATAGTTGCTTACTGAGGAAAAGTAAGAAATCTGAAGCATTGTTAAAATGAATATTTATAAGTAATTTAAACTATATGGAAATAAATATATGGTATTTATTTAATTAGTTTTTTTAAAAATATTTTTTGTTTTATTTAAATGGTGGCCACTATTCAATTCCCTCTTCGACAGGCATATCTGCCAAAATTCTTCATTTGGTCAATTCTAGATGAAATTGAGATAACAGATGTGATTTTGTTTCAATTTTACTGATAGATTGTAATTTTGCTTGATAGAACATCGAAATCAAGAGATCATCAGCTAAACAAATGTTTAAATATAAAGAAAAAAAAATGTTCAAACCTCCTGCATGACCCAATTTTCCAAATTTACATTTAATTTGTAATATTATATTTCGTACACAAAATTCATTTATTTAGTTAGCTTATGATTTTAAAATTGTACAAATGATATATTTAGTGCTTTCATGTATGCAAATTCAAAAAACAATTAGGGGAGAGTCGGGTAGCCCCGCCCACCTAAGGAGTTTTGCTTATATTTCTGTATAATATTGAGTAATAATCAATATTTTTGTATGTTTCTATTGTTTTATCATCTAGTTAAATAATGCAAAAAGAATAAACCAAAAAAAGAATAGTTTAACTTAAAAAAATAGAAATTTAAAAAAACATGTTTTTTAGCTCCTTTTAAGATGTGTCGGGTAGCCCCGCCCAGTTACAAAAATTGGGTTTTTTGGCTATTTTTTCAGGTGTAAATGAGAATGACCAATGTATCGACAATAGATAAACCTCATTTATCATTTTTATCACAAAATTATTTTATTTATTACATATTTATATACTTTTAGTGAATTCTATCATTTAATAACAACAAATGTCATACTTTTTATCATTATTAATGTATATTAATATATTATAATATTAATATATATTTATATTAAATATTTAACGAAAATAATTTAATTTAAGTAACAATAATTAATAACAATAGTTGTTTTTCTATATAAACTTATTTGGTTGATCTCTTCTTATAAACTTAATATAAAATACTTTTTATAAAATTACAAATTCACTTTGTATTTTAATTGCATTCAAATGCTTCTGTAGATTGATTCGTTCACAAATAAGTAAGCAAATAGCTTATCATAATATTTATGATTTCTTGATATTAAATTTAATTTGGATATATCAATTACATTTTAAAAATATTTAATTTTTCATTTTTAAATATATAAATTTATGTTTCATATAATATTAAAACATATATTTGTTGTTAAAAATGCATATAACATTCAAATTTGAAGCAATAAAATAATAATCTTTGCAACCGTACATTTATCGACGAAATAAAATTGGGCGGTGATACCCGACATTCATGTGAGCGGGGCTACCCGAAATCCAATTTTTTTGTAAATTTGTAATTACTCGAACAATTTTTTACATACAAACTTCTTTCTTTGTGCAAATTAAACTTAAGACTACATACTTTAATGCTGTATGTATAGAAAAAATTATTTTTTTAGTATTAAAATGAAGTTTAATCGAAACATTCAACCAATTTTTCTTAATTTCATGACTTCTGTATTCAACATATTTTCAAAACTATTGCTTACCATGTTACCAGCTGCATAAATACTTGAAACTTTGAAAATAATCTTTTTTTAATATAACAATTAATGTCCGATGGCCCATTGACTTGAAAAAATATTCTATACACATGAAATTGACTGTGGGCGGGGGTACCCGCTGGGCGGTGCTACCCGACTCTCCCATAACTAATATTTTTGAGTACGAATTTAAATAACTCCATGTGTTTTGTTTTGCTATAGTATTTTATATTATTTCATTATTTAGAGCAGATAGTCGCGTGTGGTTGTGAGGATGCTGAAGTAAAAGAGGCATCCCAAATTTTTACTCTTTGTTCAAAATGTTCTAACGATTATCTTAAAATGTGTTTCTGTTGTAACTTTTTCTCCTTCAAAAAAGGCGTGCAATAAAAGAAAGGTTCTACATTCTATTCTTATCATAATCACATTTGACAATCATTATCAAATGATATCTTCAAAATACAATCATATATTATCAAATTTTTGATAATTTAATGTTAATATTGAAATTGAACAATAAAAAATAATGACAGTTTACTTTAGGTGTATAGAAATAGAATTGAACTCTTAAGGGCCCCAACATTTTCAGTAGCCTTGGGCCCTGTCAAATAGTAAAAAAAAATTTACACAACAAGAGTCATTGAACAGTTAAATGTTTTCGGATTTCAGAATAAAAATTATCGCCAATTGCTTTAATCTTTTATTTATTTATTTGCAATCTAGTATCAAACTTATGATAGAAAAATTATATTTTAATTTTTGCTTGCTAATTCTGTAATATTTTATTTTATCATTTAAAAACGGCTTGCATTTTGATAAATTTTATTGGTAAGTGCTCTATCACAACTAAATGTGCCCTTTACTGTGAGGAAAAACCCTGTCCTATTTTATTCCTATGGAAAACTATGGTATTAGTACCATATTCATAAAGCACTGGAGCTGCACAATAAGCTATCGTCAAAAGCCAAGGAAGCAGATGTTGAGAATGAACTGTAGACAGAGTCCTCTGTAGAGAGGATGGCTCCATTGCTTAGGTAGGCAGAAGACCTGATCATGAAGGGGAGCACTTAACGGTAGAACAGCTTAAAGGAGACTGTGCACCCTCTGTCTCGTTGCAGCCTGAATAAAGTGGTCACACACACACTCAACTGCTGCCTATGGGACTGGTGTATATTAGAGAATTTCTGCACTGTAAAAAAAAAAAATTAACCAATCCTAACTCAATACATTAATCATGATTTTGAAGCTTGATTAGATAGCAAATTTAATAGGAAACCTTGCCGGGTATGATAACTGAATTTTTCTTTAACTCTAAACTAGGTAATTAAAATAAAACTGCTTTTAATTTTTCAGCTACATAAGATAACAGGATCACTAAGGAAAAAAATATTTTGCCCTTACCACACATATCAAATTATTTCTTGCTCAATAACCTTAATCCAAGGCCCATGCACTTTCTTCCCACCAACTGCAAAAAATACATAGACATTGTAACCTATTAAATGAACTAGGTAGTGAGATGAACTTGCAAGTACCTTCCTAGATTGTTGGACAAATGTTTATGAATAGCTTACACCTGCACATGTTTCTGAACCTATCGGGAGTACCTACTTAAGAATAACAAAAAACAGAAACAGATGAGAAAAATTAAAGTTTTTATTATTGGCAAAATTTTTACATTTGAATTCGAACTAAAACTCAGAGAGTTAAATATCACAATACAGTAACCAACTTCATGTTATTAAAATTGCAATCACAATATAAACAGAATTTAAAAAAAATATATATAGAAGCAGAATTATAAGTTTTAAGCAAAGTCATAAATATAAGTATCAAACACATAGTTTCAGTCTTTAATGTCAGCTCATACAATTTTCAAGAGAAAAAAATTCAATTCTGCCCAGTAGATGGCAACTCCATATTAGAGATTCATTTATAAAACAAGTCATTTGAGGAATGAAGCAAGCTGTACATCAGGCAAAGGCTAGATTCTAATCTGAAATCACATTTTAAAAACCTTTTTATATGAAAACTAATTATTAAAATGCAAATCTTCCATCCAGTGCCACTAAACTCAAGCACTGGTTTCATCTACTTCTGGTTTAATATCTTCATCTTCTTCCTCCTGAAAAAAAAAATTCAATTCAACAAAAACTATTCAAACATTTTAACAACAGTTTGTTTCACTCAATTTATGAGAGAGTCTTTACTTACACACTTTTCATAGAATTTGTCATAAAAACCAAATTAAAAACTCCCTTTGAATTGTATAGTGGTAGAAAACCATCAGTCACTCATTTGAAAGCATTTATTTGGCTGTTTAGCATTTGTGGGTCAACCAAAACAGTTGCGAAATAAACTTCAAATGAGAGCTAAAGAAAGAATTATGTTAGGTTATGCAATGTATACGATTGGTTATAGAATTTGGCTTTAAAATGAAAGGAAACTAGTTTAAATAAATGTTCGTTCTGACGAAAGTGTAATTGGGGTGGAAGCCGTACTGGGCATCAAATCCATTCAACGTAATTTTGATAGTTTTAAACCAGAACGCCCTTAATTGGACGAAAGTCCTTCAGATGAAGATACAGGTAATTCAAGCGTATAACCAGATTTAATACAGTGTAAAAACATTTCGTGGATTAGAAAAGCTGTACTAAGTCCAGATAATAGTAGAATAGATTTTTATTCTAATATTGAGGGAGTAAATATATGAGATTAAGATCCTATAACTGCAATAGTAACATAATAAAGTATGATAGGGATTTATTTGATTTCAGTGGGAAAAAATGCTTTTTCTGGTAAAGTTTCAAATCTTCAGGTATATCATAACATAAAACATGAAGCAAATCATATTGAAATAAAAATTCTTAAAAATTCAGGAACTTCAGCTATAGAAGCAAAAAAATGGCTATATGTTAAAAGAGTTATTTAATTTTTTCTTTAAACAATTTTAATATTTAATATGAGCATTGAAAATTTTGAAAGGTTTGTCACTCAAATCTGGAAAAAAAATTCCGTTTTCCCTGTACATATTAAACACAATCAGTGGTGCAAGTGGCAAAACATGGTTTAGGAGCATCTTTGGAACAACAAAATAGCATTTTTGAAGCATATTTAATAAAAAGAATAAAAATAAGAATTTAATAACAAGAATTTTTAATTTTGTTCATTTATAACATATCTTATTTTTTACACTTTTTTGAAGGTCCCTGCATTAACAAATTAAGTTTCGTTTTACTATTTTCGATGCTGTTAAATATTCTGCTATCCTCGACTTAGCCTCAGATAAGAGGATCTGTCCACTTTCTATAATCGACACGTCTTTATTATTTAACCCATCTTTCATACTATTTTCAGCTGTGGCAAAGAGATCACGAGAAGCCTTAAATTTTTTTTACGAATCAATTTCAGCAGCTTTCAATCTGCTTTCCTCAGTTTCAGTGTCTTCCCATTCTTTTCGCTTTCTTCTTTTTCAACCTCTAATCAAGCAGAATAATTTTTAAATGCTGCGAGCGCCACTTTAATCATATCATTGTCAACTTTAAAGTTATTTAAACCCTCTATTTACTTGCCCTATTGTGAAGTAGCGTTTTGTTCACACTAAAACCTCTTTCAACATCAACATGTGGTATGCATAAAAGAGCTTTAAAAAGCTTTGTTACAAGAAGATATTTGATATTTCTCAAATTATCTTTCTTTACAAAATAGTTTTTCCAAAACACATCAATTGGTGCAGATTCATTTGAGTCAGAAGAATAACCTTCTAGTTTCCCCACGTAACCTCATCCATTCATCTAGTAACAAAGATGCCTCTTCAGGCATTATAATGGGTGGAGTTACTGTTGCCAGATATCTTATTGGCTTATTAGAAGTGTCTTCCATTCTCATTACAGAATGCAACACTTTAAGATGGTACAGTAACCTATTTTCAAGAGGTAATGCTTTTAATAACTTTTTTGCACATGCTAAGTAAAAAACCTGGAATCTAAATACATAGATTTTTTTTTCTCTCAGGGATGAGAGTAGTCAGAACGTAAAAAACAGGAAATCCAAGAATATATATACACACACATATATATATATATACAGGGGAACCCCGATTTTACGTTGTCCGTTTCGTACGTTATCCCGCTTCTTACGTCATTTTCTGCTGATCCGTGAAAATTGCCTATACCGATAATGTTAAAAAATCCCGGATTTTGCGTTACCCTTTTTATGAAAATCCTGCTTGATGCGTTTTTCTACAAACAGATAAAAATTTTTTTTTTATTCTATTCAAAATGGTTTTACTCATTTTTTCGTGCTAGCATACCAAATGAGATTTTCAGTCGGTTTTGTTTGAGTCTGAAAGCTATAGCATTTTTTTCTCATTTTCGAAACTTCAGTCATCATGTTCTTTTCTCAAAAGAAGATGTCGAAACGAAAATGCTTTTCTCTGGCCGAAAAGGCTGAAATCGTCGAAAAAGCTAAAGAATTTCATGGCACTAAAGTTGATCTTGCTAATTCTTTGGATATTGCTTATTCAACTTTGCAAATGATTTTAAAGCAAGAAGCTTCAGTAGATCTAAACGCTGAAAAACTCGGAAAATATGCCAAGAGAAAAACCCTTAAAACATCTTCGTATAATGAGTTAGAAAAAATTTTAATGAACTGGTTCAGAGCAGCAAAGATTCCTATAAATTGATCCATCCTGAGAGAAAAGGAGCTTGAAATTGCTGAAAAGGCTTAAACTCCATGGCTTCAGTGCATCAAATGGCTGGACCGATTGATTAAAAAAAAGGAACAATTTATGCTTCAAATCTATCTGTTGCGAATCCGATAGTGTGGATACTGTGCAACAGTGGAAAGAAGAAACTCTGCCAAATTTATTAAGGGGCTATAATCCAAGTGACATATTTAATGCGGACGAAACGGGATTGTTTTTCAACCTATTGACGAACAAGACATTGACAATTAAAGGTGAAAATTCTCATGGAGGAAAGCTTTCAAAAATGCGCTTTACTGTTTTGCTCTGTGCAAATGCCGATGGAAGCCAAAATTTAACGCCTCTTGTGATCGGTAGAGCAGAGAAACCACTGTGTTTCAAAAATATCAAAAGTTTTCCTACCGATTATGCTTGGATGACGCAAGCATTATTTAAAAATTTTCTTCGAAAACTGGATAAGAAAATGAGTTTTCAAAAGCGCAACATAATTTTATTCCTAGACCAATGCACTGCTCATTTAATCCTTAAATTGAAAAACGCGCGAATAGAGTTTTTTCCAGCTAACTGTACGAGCAAACTTCAACCACTGGATTTAGGAATTTTACGATCATTTAAAGAGAGTTACCGGAAGCAACTGGTTAGAAAATCTCTGTTTCTTGATTCTGGTGACTTTCAGGATGCTTCTAAGGCAAAAATTCATGTTCTCGAGGTTCTTAATTTGATACCTTCAGCTTGGGACAGTGTCGACCGAAAGTGCATTATCAATGGAATCAATAAAGCAGGATTTTCAATATCGGAGGAGGAGGGCGCTGTTATTTTGGAGGAAGAAGAGGAAGGTAATGTGTCTTAAGTTGAGGATCTTCCGGAAGTCGATGATGCATACATCGACTGTGACACAGATATCGACACAGATATCATTACTTCAGAAATCCCTTCCATAAGTGATTTAATGCCTGATTCTGACGATAGTGCTGATGACGATGAAATAACAGAACACGTGCCAACAGCTATATATATATATATATATATATATATATATATATATATATATATGTGTCTATATATATATATATATATATATATATATATATATATATATATATATATATATATATATATATATATATATATATATATATATATATATATATATATATATATATATATATATATATATATATATATATATATATATATATATATATATATATATATATATATATATATATATATATATATATATATATATATATATATATATATATATATATATATATATATATATATATATATATATATATATATATATATATATATATATATATATATATATATATATATATATATATATATATATATATATATATATATATATATATATATATATATATATATATATATATATATATATATATATATATATATATATATATATATATATATATATATATATATNGCAACTTTTAAATCAGGTAAATACGAAAATCGATGATTGATATTAAAATCGCGTGAATAAAAATCGAGATATTTGCAGAGTCTGGACTTGGGATTTCTAAAAGGCTTGTTTGAATTGTTTTTTGTTTACACAATAAATAAAAATTTACAAGATTAATTGAATGAGCAAATAAATATTTTCACCGCAAATCCACCTCTATTTTTTTTCGCTTTTTTTGTTTGCTTTCACTCCAGAATACAAGAAGCAGCGACGTCTAAATGACGAAAATACGAGCTATCCCGGCGACGGATAAAAAATACGGAAAATCTTATTTTCTGCACGTGAAATCGGAGAAAATAGCTAATATAAGTAAACATGCGGAAAGGTTAGCAGCTAGGACGTAGTTTGAACTTTCTGTTTTTCTTTGAAAATCGTAAATAAATATAATTATTTGACTTCAACGACTGAATTTTTTTAAAAAAAACGGGATATTTATAAATAAATAAAAAAAAATTAAAAAAAAACGAAACTTTTAGAGAATTTGAGTTTTTGATAAAAGAGCTGAAATTAGAGAGACAAAAGCGAAAGAAATCTCATTCCTGTATAAAGGTCAACCAGTTTTATCCCAAGGAAATGATTTTTAGAGAAACTTCAGAGGGAGGAATGAGAACTTCAATAATTTCGCTCCGCGAAAAATTAAATTCCTCATAAAATATTTCAACTTGTGCAAAAACAAATTTCAGCGGAAATTAGCGGGAAAAATGGAAAAATCTTAGAAAAAGCGGGAATCCGTGGAAGAATCTCATCCCTGCTTTCTGAAGAAGATGGTCATCGCCTTTGTGGTATCTAGTCCAACATCTATTAAATTTGAATTTTGCCACATATCTGCGTTTTCTACATCCAATAATTTTAAGTCCTTCCCCGACAAACTAAACCAAGAAAAGCAGAACTCTTTTAAAAAACGCCCTAACTAGAGACACCATTTCATCATACAGCAAGTAAGTCAACGGTGTCTCAGTTTGGAAAAGACCGAAAAATTTAGAGCTTTTAGCAATAGCAATTTAAATAAATGCAATATTGAGTGGCTCATACTATTTTTTAAATTAACAATTACTTTATTTAATTCTGTAAAAGGTAATTCAAAACTCTAATTATTTTAACTATTATATAAGGTTATCGAGTGTATTTTCTTAAAATTTAAATAAACATGATTTGTAATAGTATATTAATCAAAACATTAACAGGATTAATATTGATCATATCAAATTTATAAAATTATTTAAAGAATTAAGCAAATTAAGAAAACTTTAATAAATTTATATTATAAATGTAAATTAGAAAATGGTCTGTAATAAATTTTTATTAAAATTGGTTACCAAGCACAGTATTTTATTACTGAAATGATAATTGAACAATTTTTAAATGCAAATACAATGAGTATTGAAAGTAAATTTTTTTTTGTCAGAAGTAAATTATTATACTGTCTCTACCCTCATAATATTTAGCAAATCTGTGATGATTAAAATTTTGTATACCAATTGCTTTAAATCAAATCATTAAGAGATGAATTAAAGTATTTTTGAATGACAAATCTGCAGGGGTGATTGCGAGCCCAAGTCAAAATTCCGGAAAACTTCTTGAGTTAAAAAAAAAAAAGAAAAAAAGTTTAAATCGAAAAATTAGAAAAAAATTTAAACAGGGTTTTTTCCTTTTTCTCAATATTTCTTAGTTTACTTAAAATATATTTAAAATACTACACATACCTATGATGACTTGGAGAAGTAATTGAAATTTATAAACATGTCTTTCTTTCTTGAGTTTATGAATATAATAACTATTTACTGATAAAAAATGAATATTAATCTTGAATATAAGCTTATAAAGTAGCTCTCCTTACAAACAAATAAAATAAACTGCGTTTTTAAGTTCCACCTTTGAAAATTAGATTTCCGAAAACTTTTGTGATCAATGATTTTTTGAAACATCTGAACCATCGATCTCCGGAAACTTCCGGATCACAGTTAGCAAAATATATGGAAATCCGGATTTTTCCGGAGCACAATCAGCCCTGAATCTGAAAAACATAAAATTTTTTGCTGCATTTAAAATATTGAAAGTCCCTCTCTTCATACTTACTTAAAATCTTGCCTCTAAATATTATTCAGTTTTCTCCTAAAACGAATAAGAGCACTGAAATTTTTGAAAGTAATACAATAATAAAACGCAATAAGTAAAAAAAAAGTAATAAATTAAAATAAATGTTTAAAAACAATGCAATAAGTGGATAGTCCCTCAGATAAAAAATTTACGTTTAGGAAAAATAATTCTTATTTTTATTAAATTGAATAAAAGGGATATGGAAATTTTGAGGCTATGAAGCTTTGTTCTTGACTGCCCTAAGGATCAACATGAAAATATGTACTTAGTGAATGGTCCCTCAAGTTAATTCAAAGATCATGGTACTAATCTATAAATAGAATAGCGCAAGAAGGCCATTAGCTTGCCATTGACAATGGCACTTCAATAACGATGAAATTAACAAGAGAAATAAAATTTTCTTTTGCTATTAAAATTTGGCAATGTTTAGTTGGCCCCCGAAAATTCAAGAGAAGTTTCGGTTCCATTTCAGAGAGTGGAAAATGAAGCCTGAAATTGAGAATATCTAGCTAAATAAAGCAGAGTTGCACACGAGAGTGCAAGAATCTTTCTCACTGAATTCAGAGCAACCCTCCACAAGGCAGTAACTTGGTTGCTACAAAATTGTGACTTGGCGATACCCAGGGGAAAATATCCTTTTTGGTGCAATTTAAGCCAACTACTTCAATTTGGAGCATGAGATACTTCAATTTCGAGAATAGTAGGCGCAGGTTACCACAATATATTAAGAAAAAACAATTACTGTGCTCTTGCGTGAGCTATATTGGGCTAACTATATTTATTAGTTTTAATTGCTCGAAAAACAGCTGAACATACTTAAATAATGCTATAGTAAAAGAAATAGTATAGTATAGCTGAAATTATAATCCTTAAATATCCCATAGATTATACTTTGGGTGGCTAATATTTTTTAGAAGACAAAAATAAGAAACAAAATTCCCTACATTTTCCCAGTTTGTAAAGAAAAAGTCAAAACCCCATGCATTCTCCCTGTTATTTTAGGCGATTTTTAAATACCCTGTGTTTTCCAGGTTTTCCCTGTGTAGCGGCAACCCTGTTTGATAAAAAAACCTGTGTCAGCTAAGCCATGGAATTATTTGCACCATGTGCTATTCCAGGCAGGGTCTTAACCCTTTTGCGACGAGTTTTTTTTATTTTTACAACAGAACAATTTTGGTAGCATAAAGTATGAGTAGGGCAGCATTATGTATGGTAGTGTCATCTATGCTCTGTGAAGGAAAATATTTTCAAAAATATTGACAGGACTGGTGGGAAAGTCACCCATTAGACAGAGAAGCATTTCTATCCCAATTTTTTTTTTGAAATTTGCTTGTGACGTATGTGTCCGCTAGGCGCGAAAGGGTTAACTCTATGTACATAAAATACACATAATTGAGGGGAAAAAGGCAATGTATCTAATTAAAATCTTGCATGTATTTTGGGTACATGACTAGACAATAAAGTTATCTAAGTTTTACCTCTCCTGTAAAGTAATCTATAATTGTTACTGCTGATTTATGCACTTCTGTATTCACGTGTTGCTGTAGATTTTCAATCTTATCTAAGCTTCCACATTGTTTTATACAGAAGCAGACATTTTTTGTTTCACCAAATTTGGTAGCAGCCTGTCGATAAAGAAAAATGTTTAGAAATGTTTTTAATTTTCAAAGTATTAGTTTAAAATAGTTACAAAAAGGAGCATTTAAATTTCATACACCCAAAAAATTTTAATATATTGTAAAAATTGGCAAGTATAGGTAATAAAATTTTTACAAGGCGGACAACTAGAAAGAATTCTTGTTATGCATATTTATTTATAATTACATTTTTATGAAAATTCTTTATTTATCAAAAAAGCCTTTCACAAGTTCAAAACAGTATATAGAATAACCTGATCAAAAAATAAAATAAAAATATGTGGTTGATGTTCAATATTTAAATCTATAGTTAATTTTCTGACATTAAGATTGAATTGAATGCTTTTAAAAAATTAAAAAATATTTATAAATTAGAATATGGTATTATTTATTATCAAAACATTAAAACTAGTCTGATAATACGCCTCACAATAATTTAGAAAGTCAGAAATATAATTCCAGCAAGAAAATTAAAAAAATGATAAGAAATGTGTGTTAGCAAGACAGTACTTCAACAGGGGACACACCGCCTGCCAACACACAGGAGCCTTTCTGTTGTCAGTGGTAACACCAAAAACTGACAGTGCCCTGAGGCTCCATAATGGATAAACAAACAAGAAAAAGCCACTAGAAAAACTGCAAAAAAGACAGAAATCTGCTAAAAAATCTCATCCCTGTTTGAATTGTGTTAAGTTTGGATTTTAACATTTATTTTATGTAAAATAACCAATCACAATGCATAAAACTTTTCATTTTAAGCATTGCATTTGGGAATTTTAAATTAAAAACACAGATTTTAAAACAGGTTTAAAACACTTTTGTTTTGTAGGTACTGAAAATGAAAATAAGTAATGAATCGAAATAAAGTAAATATTTCATACATTTAGAATATTAGCTATGGCTTCCAAAGCTTCAGTTAGAATTTCAGCATCCTGGTAAGCAAGAAGATTACAAACAGGTGGGATTACACCACCTCCAACCAAAAACATAATCTGTTCTATTGTACCACCTGATGTGATACTTCTAACAGCCCTGATGGCTTCCTTTTGGCTGTCATAATCACCCTGAAAGTAAGAAGGAAAAAAAAAACCTTTAAAAGATTCTTGGAATGTAAATAAATCAACATTCAACAATATAATGGTAAGAATTTAAAGTTCTAATAAGATTTGTAAAATGCATTAATGCACATCAGCATGGTGTATAGAGGCGAAAGGGGTATGTCTCTGCAACTTGACAATAAAGGCAACCTAAGGGCGTCTGAGACAGAGGTGTCAAATGTGTAGACGGGCCAGATTCAAATAAAAAAAATGTACTGAACTATTATAAAATTTTATTTTTCTAATTATATGGTATATAATATACGGTTGTTAAAAATCATATCAAAGTTATAAAAGATGGTAATTATTTAGAGATCGAGAATCCAGATACCTGACTTCTCTTGTTTTCAGAATGCGTGCTGCATGCTTTTTTAATTCCGGGTAGTTATCCAAACTCTTGAAATATTGTGTATAAAATGTAACAACGTTAACCTCTTTAAATTTTTCTTTCAAAATACTGTCCGATTGAAGATTTATCAACTCCATTTGCAAATGAGCTGGTGCCTGTGAAGCTTCAAAATTGAATGGATTGTTGAGAATTGGGAATTCCGTTCCATTCATCTTGTGGAAGTCTTCAAAACGATTGTTGAATTCTGTGATCAGATTTTGCAGAAGTTGAGAATACTGATCCAATTTTTTTTGGTTCACTGTGCCAAATGATTTTAAATGAGGGACTTTGTTTCAAAGGCTTAAATACATTTGAGTGACAACCAGATTTTTACCCTGTAATTTTACATTCAGATCAGTCAAGTGTTAATTCATATCTACCAAAAAGACACAATCAATCCACCAGTCATTGTCATAATCAATTGGGTTGCCTTTTTCTTACACAAAAGCTTGAATAGGGTTACGTAATGCAAAAAATCTTTCTAAAACTACTCCTCGACTGAGCCAACGAACTTCAGGGAAATAAGGGACATCAAAAAAATTTTCGTCCAAATCTTGTAAAAACTGCCTGAACTGTCTGTGATTTAGTCCTCTGCTCCTTATAAAATTTACTATTTTAATTATAGGTAGCATGACATGATCCATTTTTAAATGCTTGGATGCCAATGATTCCTGATGAATTATACAGGGAAATCCCACAAAATTCCCTGATGTTTTCTGTTTTAATTTAGTTACAACGCCCGTATGATTGCCAGCCATGGCAGGAGCGCCATTCGTAGTTGTGCTGCTAAGTATATTCCAGTCGAAAATTTCGCCCGTTGCTAAGAAATGTCGTTACTGTCTATCTCTCTCGCTTGTCTAGGCACGCGCTGCCCTTGAAATTACTTATAAATGTAGTGTGCACATTTTAAAACTTCCGTAGAGGAATCGAGTGAAGTCTAAAAAACACGATTCTTTTTTCTGTGACATATCGCGGGCCATATTGATACGAACCGGGGGCCGGATGCGGCCCGCGGGCCGTATCTTTGACATGACTGGTCTAAGATTTTCAAACCAATTAATCAAATCAAGTTTTTTGTAATTAAATATTTATTTTCTTCACATCTAAGATAGCTTGCTTAAAAATATCAAAATTATACAAAAGTAACTACAGTAGGGAACCGATTATCCGGAACGATCGGGACCATCGCTATTCCTAATAACTGATTTTTCCGGTTTTCTGAATCGCTACAAAAAGCCGTTTTTTTTAAATTGTTAAACCCAACTAATAAAAAAGTATTTGGAAATAATCTTAAAAAGAAGAAAAAACGATGAAGTAATTCAATAATGATTATTTCCAAAATGATGATAAGGTAAACATCTTTCAAAAAAGAAAGAAAAACCCTAAAATCTTATGAGGAAAAAAAAAATTTAAAAAATGGTGGGAAAATTTTTCGAATTTCGTTCCGATTTTTTGGTTTTCCGGTTTTCTGATTTCCGGATAACGGGTTCTGTACTGTACCATAAAAAAAAAAGACTTAAATATGGATTTAAACTATTATGAATATTTTGTAACGTAATGCTTATTTTGTAAATATTTAAAATTTATGAATAAAAAGAATAAATTTATAGCGAAAGGTGAAAAAAAAAANAAAAAAAAAAAAAAAAAAAAAAAAAAAAAAAAAAAAAAACTCAATACATAGTGAAATTAGAAATGTATCACTTTTAAAAAAAGAAAGCTGTAAAATAATCGCCTGGCATTAGCAATAAATAATTGTATGTTTAGATTAATAAACAATCTTTTATTTATAAAAGCAGAAGATTTTTTTAACGAAAGCAGATGTGATTCCACATCAAGCAAAACTCTCAAATGATACTGCACTTCTAAAAAAACAGAATTTATTCAATTATAAAATATTGTTTCATTAATCGGTGTCAAATAGATTAATATAACAGACGATTAAAAAACATTTTGTTCGGAATAATTAATCGTAATAATAATGTATTATCTGAAATTATAAAACAATTCGAAAAAATAAATCAAGTATAACAAAAATAGAGAGTGGTTTTAAAAAAATCTAACAAGTCAATACTCTTGAGGCTGAAATTGCAAGGCAAGGGCAAATGCAAGGGCAAATGACGATATAAAAAAAAAAAAAAAAAAAAAAAAAAAAAAAAAAAAAAAAAAAAAAAGGAGTGTAATCCAGCAATTTGTTTGGTGAGGAATTTTCTGACAATGACTATTGCCAGTTTTGGGGTAAAATTGCGCTTTCTCCCCGACAATTCACCGGCTTTTTTTTTCTCTTAAGAATCTCATTTTTCTTAATAATTTCCAGGGCTTACGAACCCGTCATTTTACTCTTTCAGACTATATTATTCTGAATTTTTATTTCATATTCCTAATTTAACAGGAGCTGAGTTTGGAAAAAAAAAAATCATACTTATTATTATGCATGAAGGGTATTTTTGTTAAATCAATAAATATGCTTTTTAATTAAGCTTCAGAAAGACATACCTTATGAAGAACATCAATGACAAGACCCACAAGTCCATTATCCATAATACATTGGATTTCATCAGGCGTATCTGCAAATAGAAAAACCAACCAACAAGCTCCCTAAAAATAAAAGCAATTATAAAAAGGTGCGACTATTAAATTACTGACTAATGAAAAATATCACATCTTTACAGTAACTAATTCAAGTGAAAACTTACTTCTACTTGTTTCAAGAATCGTGATATTGGATTTTAAAATCTCGTGAATATGAATCGTGATACTGGATTTTAAAATCGAGTGAATATGAATCGCAATACTGGATTTAAAAACCGCCTGAATATGAAACGTGATATTTCATTCCAAAATCTCGTGAATATGAATAACGATTTCGGATTTTAAAATCGCATGAATATGAATCGCAATTCTGGATTTTAAAACCGTGTAAATATGAATTTCGCAGTTAGATTAAAAAATCATGTGAATATGAATCGTGCGGTTAAATTTAAAAATCGTGTGAATACGAATCGCAAAGTTTGATTTTAAAATCGCGTGAATATTAATCGCAATACTGGATTTTCAAATCGTGTGAATATGAATTGCGAGGTTGGATTTTAAACAGGGTGGCCTCTCAAATCAGATTTCAAATTTCCCTGATTTTTCCAGGTTTTCCAGACAAAAGTCTTAAAATTTCCAGGTTTTTGTTTCTTTTTTCTTATAACGTGTAGGATGTGTACAAAAAAAAGTGTCTATATTATAAAATATTTTATTTTGACAATTTGGCAAGATTTTTTTAAAAAATTTTTGGAGAATTTTATAAAGTTTAAAATACAGACAATCCAGTTAAAATACAGTAAATAGAAAAAAAAAATTCCAGCAAAGCATCGGAACAAACTTGAGTCATAAATGGATTCAGCCCAAGGCCAATTTAAAAACAGAAGCTAATATCCTAATCCCTTTTTCCACCTCCACCAGAATCTTTCCTAAATTGCACACACAGTCTCATAGCAGTCAAAGGTTTCTACATTCGTTTAGCAACTGTGGGAAAATTTTATGTGGCATTCTAGTTTAACAGAGCTGTAATGGAGCAAATTTTGATGCAAGCAAAGTATCGCTAAGTTGATGATATTTCAACCGCTTGGCGATACATTTCCGTTTAAAAAAAGTGGGTACAATTGATGAAATAATTTAAAGTTAGAAAATTAGTAAATAATTTAAATTAGTAAAGTTAAAAAAATTATCAAAGAAAAAATTTCCAGCTTTTCTTTAAAATTCCCCGATTTTTCCAGGTTTTTATTCAAATTTCCCTGATATTTCCAGTACAAAAAAATTCCCTGATGATTCCAGGTTTTCAAGGTGGGTGGCCGGCCACTAGGGCTGGACGATATAGAAATTTCTTAAATCGATATAATCAACCCTTTTATATCACGATATTAGGTTATATCGATTTAACAATCTAAACGACAAAACTAAGAAATAAATCCACAGTACCCCTTCCTTTATTCAAATGTACTGTTGTTTTTTTCTTAGCTCACTTACAGTCAACTCCTAGTCCACA
>NC_092209.1:32382721-32386479 GCF_043381705.1 Parasteatoda tepidariorum | reverse complement strand
TAGCGAGCAGGGGGCGAAGCCTCCTAGTTTAAAATAAAAGATTTAACGCTTCCCTATCGAACCATTAAAATTGTAATAATACATGATTATCTGATACTAATAATTAGGATTATCAAAGATCAAAGGTAATTCTTTTTCTAATTTACTTGAGGGTTCCAACCACCTTCGGACTTATGTGTATAAAATGAACAAACAAGAATTAAAGATAAGAATTTTTAATTTAAATATACAAACTTTTAATTAAATATTTAAATCTTTTGAATAGTTCCAAGTCTACAATACGATTTTAAAAAAAAGTTTTATAATCCTAAAAAGAAGAAAAATTCGAAACGAAACTAAAATGTCTATACTTTAATTGCCTTTATTTTCTTTTTAAAAATTTAAACCACGATGCCGCAAAAATATGTTCATAATAGTTTCCATTTCCTCAACCTACTTTAACATTAATTATTAACAATATCATTAAAGAAGATTTTTCTTGAATTTTCACTAATAATTACTCGAGTTTAGAATATATTAAAGATAATAAAATTAACTCGATTGCGACTTTTGATTTCCAGGATCTTTTCAACAGCATTCCCCTTTTTAAACTAAAAGATGTCTTTTTGAATTATTACTAAGATTTTAAAAATATCCTTAATTGCGATTTTCATTGTATTTTTAATAACTACCTTAACAATGGAAAAGAATATTTTTTCAAATTGATGGAATACCACAAGGATCTAATCTTTCATCTCTCTTAGCTAATTTATTTTTGCACTATTATGAAGAAAAAAATCATGCACTTATTTTCAAACATGTTTTTAGATTTATTGGTGATTTAATTATCTTTAATTTTCAAGGCTATACAATTTTATTAAATAATATTTACCTTGCTCCTTTTATATTGCTTTGTAATCATGATGATAACATTAATTGAAATTTTTCAGATTTGGGTATTATAGAAGAAGAAAATATCTGCTTTGTTGATTTAAACGATAAAAGAAATGATTTTAATGTAAATAAACTAATTACTTAGAATTTTAATGTTTCTAAAATATTTATTTAAATACCATGTTTAATCAAATGAATAGAATTAAAAAAACATAAAGTAATGTTTTTTTCTCCCAAATAAATAGACAAACTCTTCAAAAACTTGAAGAAAAAAAAACAATTGATATCCAAGTAAAGTGGTAAAATTCTATGTGAAATACTTAAGTTAATTGTATGTTATTATAAATAAGTTAATTAAAAACTTCTTGGTTAATTTATATAAATTTTATCACGTGCAAATCTATTTCGGGCAAATCTGTGGCTAAAAATATATGCCAAACGGCAATTCATGCTTTTTACTCTCTCTTTTTCTTCTTAAATAAATTAGGCGCCATTTTCTCTAGGTACGCCTCTGCAAGTATACCAAGTTGTAGAAGCAAAAAGTTAAGCCAATGTGGTTCAAACAACAGCTTAAACCAACAAATAATTTAAAAAATTTTTTTTAAAAAAAAAAGCTTGTCTTGTTAAAAGTTATTTAAATTTTTATAAATAGTTTTTGAGTAGGAATAAAAGAAAAAAATCTCAAATTTTTTCCACTTTTAAGATTAAATACTAATGGAAATACGCATTTCTTTAAACAAACTTAAGTACATAATTTTAAAATGTTTAAAAATCAGAGCTTTCCTTCAAAAATATTTATAAAAATAAACTGATATAAGCAATTTAATTAATATTAAATACAGTATCACCAAATCTATTTTCAGATTACTTTAAAAATAAGTTAAATCTATGGAATGAACGAATTGAAATAAAAGCTACATAAACTTTTTTTAATTATCATAAAGACATATTATGCTTGTTATAATCAAAAGCATAAATGGAAATACTTCCTGTAATAGAGTTCATAACTTCTATTATCTAATACTTAAAAGTTTGGGTTTTAATAATTTCAAAATGAAAATAGTAAATGTGCTTCTCAGCCTTGGTGTTCAAAAGTAAAATTCTGGATGAACTATTAATAAAATTAAAATATGAGAACAAAAAACTGAAACTTTCTCAAAAAACTTTTAAGAACTGCATTAATATTCATAGAAATTGGGATGTTTTAAACACAAACAAAACAGTAATTAGGTAGTAATTAGTAACAGTACAAAACAGTAACCCCCCAAAAAAAGGAAAAATAACTAAATATAGTTTAAAACTATATACTCTAATATCATTAAACTTTTAAGTTCTATAATGTTAAAATAAATTTAAAAAGTAGTTGTTTATTATTAAACTATCAGTAGTGAAACTTCCTATTACAATATTATATGCAACCCATGTCCTTTTTAGACAGTTTCATCATTCTTCAAGTATAAACCCTTCCCAGGGCAGAAAACAAGAAAGATGGATGTAAACGAATTTAGTTTTGTCTTCGACAGACGATTCTTTCATCATTCGTCCGAAATGAATATTCTGCGTTCAGCAGTATAGGCTAAATACCAAATATTTGCATGTTGCATCTAATTTAGAAGCAGCAATTTCTGTTTATTTTTGAAAATTTATTATTTTTTTTTATTATAATATTACAGTTCCAAGCATAATCTTGTATCTATTTAGAATTTAAAAACTCCTTGAAAAAGTTTTTTGCAAGAACCGGAGCCTATTTGCACAAATTCATAAAAGCGGACCCTGCTTGAAAGAATGTGAGTGATTTTTTCACAATTTCACGAAAAACGGACCTTTCACAAAATGTCTGGACAGACCCCTGATTTTAGAAAAACATGGGGAAATCAATTCACATACTCCCTCTCCACTTAATTGTTTGCTGCCCTTTTTCACAGTATTTCTTCTTTCCCTGACACTCTAATAAAACGGATTCTGAGGAAATGCCTTTTACTAGCCGGCTGCATAGGAAAGGGAGGGGGGAAACTCAGTTGTGCTCTTTTGAAAACAAATCTCCCTCCTTTCCTGCATTCCTGAGAGGTCTGGTCCTGGTCTTGGGAGGTCTTTACCCCTTTCTGTTGATTTATGGGTTTAATGCATGAATCACTAGAAACTAGAAAACAAAAAAAAGTCTCCAAGGACTTTTTTTTTTCAAGAGAGGGGAAGATAAGAGATGTTTGTTTATTTTGATTGTTAAAAAGTGTCCGGGAAATCGACCCTTCCAGAAAAGGCACGTCCGGATATGGGACATTACACTGTATCAGAATTATTTTTAAGATTACATATCATATTTTATACTTTTTTTTTTTAAGATTACATATTTTATACTTTTTTTTAACCTTAGTAGTTTCTTAATTCTAGTCTAAGCTATTATGGAAGTTTTATTTCTATAAAGTTACCTTTCCCTCGAACAAAAATGTGCATAAAAAAATACATTTAATAAATCTGATAAATTATGAAATCATAATTCATTATAATTGAACTTTAAAGTTGACAATATTAACTTACCTGCAATGTTTCTTAAGGCCCATGCAGCTTGCTCTGCAACATTAGCACATGGAGAAGATAACAAACTTGTAAAATAAGGGACTGCTCCTGCCTCAACAACAATTCTTCTTTGGGCAAAACTGCCTGATGTAATTTTTGCTAAGGCCGAACAAGCTTCAAGTTGTAAGGGAACACTAAAAAAATTAAGGGATTGAAAATCAAGACTAAATGCAAATTCTAAAAATAACAATCTGATGTATTAACTTCAGGAATGACAGTAGTAAGAAAGTAAAAAAGAGGAAATCCTAGAATGAATATATATATGGGTCATTCTCACGAAAACTGTCATTTTTCAGATCACCAAATCTATT
>NC_092209.1:32375112-32382411 GCF_043381705.1 Parasteatoda tepidariorum | reverse complement strand
GACCCATATATATATATATATATATATATATATATATACAGTTATATATAGTTATATATATATAGTGAACCTTCAAGGGACCAAAATTTCGGTTCACTGTAACCCGGAGTTCACTATATCCATTACTCATAATTAGTAATCTTCAGCTGATGAGCAATCCTCAACATCAGAAATGGAAAAACTTCCTGACTCTCGTTAATTTTTCCTGAATTTCTATTATTCCGCTTTTTAAACCTGTAATTCGAGCACATAAAAGTAGTCGCACAAAATCGCTTTGCAAATTCATCGACATTTGTCCAGATACTAGAAGATTGCAGCTTCTTGGAATGGTGAACCACTTCAGTAATGCTTCAACATCCTTGTGATCTGCTTTTCTCAACTTTTTTCTGCCATCAAAATTTTTGCATGAGCAGAAATTATTGCCTATTTTTCCATATGTTACAAACTTCAGATTTGGATAGTTTCCCTGTAAATATCAGCTTGATTGCATCCATTTTCAATTTTTCTGATTATGCCCATTTTATCATCAATGGAGAACGTTCTACGTTTACTGCTCGCCATAGTTAAATTTGAGAAACTTGTTTGCAGGCTTTTTTTAACAGAACTGAGAGAAAGAAGGTATTATATGAGGGCCTTATCAACACATATTAGTGTCCAACCCTTTGACCAATAATGAATAATAACTCATTCCCTCCGACAGAAAATGCTTATTGATCCCACTGACACCTTACAGGTGCATTTGCCTGGGGCCCTACCATGAACTACCGGGAATGGAATGAAGATTCCCGGCTGGAAAGTGAAACTATAGGAAAGTTTGGTTCCATGAATGCTCAATAATGTACCATGAACACTCCCTTGGAATCAGACATTCCACGATAACTCGCTCTCAGGGCGTGGTTAAGATTTAACCAATCACACAATTTACTTTAGATTTTCTTTTGGAGTTTGGCAGCATTAGCATGAGTAAAACGAAACGAGCTTCTGCTATTTAGATAATATTTTTGACTACTTATTGTTTTCTTTTTATAATGTTTTTTGTTTTCATTAGACTAAAAAAACATGAACTGCGAATACTTTGAAATATTCTTTAATTTATTATACATATAGTTTTATTAATTAAAAACTGTCATATTTATCATGTATAATTCATAAAATAAAATCATTTTTTCATAATAAATATTTCTGATATATCCCTTAATACGTTTCATTATTTATTTTAAATATTTTTTAAAAAGTACAACTCTTAAAATAATGATCATATTTTAATGAATTAAGATTCAAAATTTCGTGCCTGAGAACTGCAAGTAGATAGATTACTAATTATACTAGTTTTTAAATCAAAACTAATTGCCAGAAAGAATTCAAATTTTATCAGACAAAAAAATTAACGTTTACCTTGATCTCTTTGAAATTAATTTAATTTCAGAAAAGTTCATTAGTTTTCAATTAAATTTGTAACAGTATGAATGACTAAAGTTACTACTTTGCTTATTACTTTGGTTTATTTGTTACATTATAAAAGTGACTGTTTTTACTGATAGTTAAATAAATATGTTCACAAGAAATTAATTTATAGAACTGCGTAATATTTTTTTCGTAATTTGTAAAATCATTTTACGTATGAAATACTTAAAAATTATAGTTCAGGGAACTACTTCCGCAGCTTTTATAGTATATATTTTAATGGAAGAATGAGAATAAAAATTTTGAAAATGAGTAAAAGAAGAAATAAATACAAATTTCATAAATATTTTTTGAAACTTTTTTATTCTTTTTTGTATTTCTTATTATAAATAAATTGTTTACTTTATAATACATCATGCCTGTAAAAAATTCTTTTGAATGTGCTGCCATTGGTGTATAGTATAAAGAACTATCGTTCGAAAGGAAGTTAAATATTGTTGAATTAAAAGTTCATCGAAAGAAAATTAAAAAAAGAAATGATTGGAACTTCAGAAAAAGGTATTGGCCAAGTAATACATCCTGTAATAATAACTTAGAAATAGTAACAATTATTATATAATGAGTTTGCCGTAATTTCTTAGTTAACTCTGAAAGTATCTTTTCGTTCACACATACTAATGAAACAAAACATTTCTCTTTTAATTATCGTCTTGAAAATGGCTCGGGCACGTTTATCTTTTAGAAATTTTGTTATCTTCTCTTATGAAATAGAAAAAATTAAGACATTCATCGACGAAATATCGTATTTAGTCCTTAAAAATTCATCATTCCCTCCTTGGAACGACGATTCCAGGTGCCGGAGACTGGTTGGAATGAAACCGATTCCAATTCCAGCCAAGAAACTCTTTCCAAGGTGTTCGTGGTGGGGAAAATAATTCCCGTTGGAACGTGACGTCATTCCCAGATGGAATTTCATTCCATGGAGCTCATGGTAGGGTTCCTGGGTTGGAAACATTTGCTTGGTTTGCTTAGGGATGGGAAAGTGAGATAAAAGAAGCAAACAAGAAAAAATGCCTATCGCTACATTGCCTCTATGGATGGTTTTAAAAATCGGTATATGTATTTATTTTGAAGTAGAAATTTCAAAATTATTACAAAAAAATAAGTTGAAGACAGAAAAAAGTTCATTATATCCAACTTCCTCGTTTTTTGGTTCACTGTACACACAAAAGATAACATTATACGGGTATAGCAAGGCACAGTACCCAACATTTCGCTCACTATAGCGGGGTTTGATGGTGTGTGTGTATATATATATAATATGTAGAAGTTATGATATCCAAAAATGTGACAAAAAAGTGCAATTTTTAAACCACCTAATTAGAAATTAAAAGATTTTAAATTTTTACTGATCAGGAATTACCCCTTCTCTTGATCATTTCTGGGGTAATTATTGCTCACCAGTTTTTATAGTAAATGGGCTATTTAAAAATGATTATAAAATGGTAATTAACAAATAAGACATCAAGATCAAACAAATAAACCATAAGATATGTTTAAGCAGCTAATAAAGCGATTTATTTAAAAGAAGGATTGAAGATTAACACTTTAAATTTTCCAAAAATCTTTGCATCCTGCCATACATTTTAGGCAAGCAGCCAACTCATTCTCATGTTCTGCTGGAATATAAGAACGAATTCCCACATGGGTTAATTTTGCTGGATTTTTTTCAACTTCATTAAGTGAGAGTGTAAAGTTAAGTAAGGCATGTCAACAGCTCTCACACTGAAATTTTCATCTTCAATCATTAAAAGAAATTCACTAATTTTGCTTTCTAGAAGCGAAGTATCCTTTTTAGGCTTATAATTTCTCACCATATTTATAAACTTAAACATAATTCTAACAATGTTTACTCATTAAATTAAAATAGAAGCAAGATAAGAAAAACCAGAAATGGTGCAAATCAGAACACATTTGTCTTGTATACAGTTAAAAACAAATTTTGTGATTACAGTTAAAATATATTTTATAGTTGTTCCACTTAATAAATATGAACTGTTATTAAAGAAAAGACAATTAGCTATTTATTAGTTATTTTTATTACTATTTATAAAAAGAAATGACAATGACCAGGAATTACCACAGTGATCAATTATTATCCCATCTGTAGGGCAACATTTGATACAGTTTCCTGTTATTAATTATAATATTTACAGTAGATGTGAAACAATTAAACAGAAGCTTACACTAATTTTATATCAAAGAAAAAGAAAGTAACTCAAAATATTTATTATTAAGAGAAGGATGCAGAAATGTGCACATTTTGAAACCCACCTTCGAAATGGAAAATACAGAAAGCAGTTTAAAAGTTACTTATTTTGTTAGATTAAACAAAAAAACTATTATTAAGTAAATGTAATTATACTTAAGCAAAGTGTACAAGCATTCTTGTTCATGTCTCAAATTTAAAAAAAATTATTTTTTTTAACTTAGGAGATCATTATTTACCCCAGAAACAGAGTGATCGGGAATTACCCCGGGTCACCCTACATAACATAACTAAACACTAAAACACACAATTCCTTCTAGCTGAGACACAACAAGGAAGAAAACACTGCCCATCTATTTTACATTTTCCAACAATTACACCTATCTTTAAATTTTTTTTCTCAAAAGTATAAAAAAAAATAATCTAACACAGAAAATTTATAGTTAGAAATTAAACTTTTTAAAATGTTACTTACTTATCATGATATAAAAGAAATTGAACGAGTATGGGAACAACTCCTGTAGCAATCATAGCATCGATACATGGACAAGGCTCCCTGGAAAGTATATTGTTGGCATTTTGAGCTGCAATCAATTGTTGATGAGCATTTAGACTACAAATACCTTGAATCATTTCTTCTATAGACATTCCAGCAGTCTATGAAAATAAAATAAACTTGAAGAAAAATTCTATATCATTGATTAATACACAGTCCAGTCACATTAATGTGACCACCTGTCAAAAGCCAGCATAACCACCTTTGGCAGAGCGGACCGCTGAGAGACGTGCGGGAAGAGAGTCAATTAGGTTGCTGAAGGTGGTGACTGGGTTGTTGAGCCATGCCGACTCGAGTGCCGTGGCTAGCTGCACTAGATTACGCGGTTGAGATCCATGGCGCGAACAATCCGATAGAGAGGGTCTCACAGATTCTCGATTGGGTTTAAATCCGTTGAGTTTGCTGGCCAGGGGAGTACGGTAAACTCATCCTGGTGCTCTTCGAACCACGCACATACACTGCGAGCTGTATGACACCACGCATTGTCCTGCTGGTGGATGCCACCATTCTGAGGAAAAATCGTTTGCATGTGGGGGTGGACATGGTCCGCAAGGGCAGATGGGTACTTGTGCTTATCCATCATACCTTCCACAATGATAAGTGCACCCAGTGAATGCCAGGAAAACATTCCCCAAACCATAATGGTCCCTCCTCCAGCCTGGATCCTTCCGGCAATTGTTGCAGGGTGTTTACTTTCAGACGTTTAACGCCGTATACGCGAACGTCCATTTGTCGGATGGATCATAAAACGTGATTCATCGGAAAAAGCCACTTGTCGCCACTCTGTGAACGTCCAGTTGCGGTACTTGCGAGCAAATTCCAGCCTTCGTCGACGATAAACAGCAGTCAGCATAGATGCATTAACGAGGCATCTGCTGCGGAGGCCCATGCGCAGCAACGTTCGCTGAACAGTTGTTGAGGATACACTCTTGGTAGCTCCTTGGTTCATCTGGGCGGTCAGTTGCTCAACAGTTGCACGTCTATTCGCCTGAACGCATCTCCGTAGCCTTCGTTCGCCTCTGTCATCCATAGCCCGTGGTGCACCGCATGTGCCACGACGCTTGTTTTGGAAAGTGCCATTTTGCCATGCACTGCATACTTTTATCATGGCGGCACGCGAACAGTTCACAAAATTAGCCGTTTCCGAAATGCTTCCACCCTTGACCCGAAAGCCAATAATCATGCCCTTTTGGACGTCGGATAAATCGCTACGTTTCTGCATTGCGCCAACGACTGAAATGCTTTCCGATGCCTTAGGACATCCAATATATACACTACACTGTAATGTGCTGCCATCTGCACTCTGTGATTGGTTATTTCACGTTGACGTCGAAAGTAGGTGGTGGTCACATTAATGTGACTGGACTGTGTATATAATTATCAATATTATGATTAATATATAAAAGACTGACTAAATGCTTTAATTGTATGTACATTGTTTAATTTCTCATAACTTTTAATTAACATTTTTGAATAGTGATTTCATTAGATTTTGGAAAATTTGGATACTTTGAACCAAAAACAAATTACTAAGTCTCTTTTTGCCTGAAGCAGGTTCCAATTTATAATATTAATTCTTTCTTCAAATATTTATATAAAAAGTAAACATTTTGACTAGAAAAAATAATGTAATTAACAATCACTTTAGAAATAAGACAGAACTAAAACCAAAATTCTTATCTGATATTTACCAAAGCTAATAAGAGATTCTTTATATGCACACATATAATGCTTATTTGATAATAGAGTTGTAACGAATAGCGATTTGGTTGAACAAAATATTCAGTAAAAAAAAAAAAAATCTGCAGAATACCAAATATTTGGTGGCTTACTTTTAAAAAAATCATTGTACATAAATTTAGTTATTATTGAAAAGTGATCAAAACTTAGCTTTATTGCTGGTAGGATAAAAAATTCAATAACCTTGCTACATTTGAAATACAGTAATGTCCTGCGACCTCAGCCGGTAATAAGAAATAAAAAAAAAGTTAAGACCAAAACTAACTACATTCAGTAAAAAATAATGTTAATATTTAATTCATTATTTCAATTCATTTAATCAAGTTAAAAATATTAATTAGGTTAGGCAAATGATAAAAATAAACAGGCAATAATCAAGTACCAAGCTTCCGTCAAACTAGGTACCCAGTAAACAGGGTTACCACAGTAAAATATGATCAAAAATAGTTGCTTTTAGTAGCCTTAATCATGAAAATAGTTGCCTAAAACTATAAAAATAGTTGCCTGAACAAAAACAAAAATTTATCAAAAATAGTAGCCAAATAACTAAAGTTATAGCTAAATTGTCAAATTACTATGATTAGGATCGGGTGATGTCAGAAATTTTAAATCGCGATACATCATCCGTTAGACATCGCAATATAGCGATTTAGCATATGTTCAAAAATTACCAATGAGAAATCTTTAAATTAATCAAAAATAAATAAAAAGGAATAAATCTATTACAAAAGGAAATATTAAATCTAAACATATTCTACAATGACATTAATATCATTGCTTAATTTTTTTAAATTAAAATAAAGAAGTCAAAGTAAAAACAAAACGAAGCTTTATTTCATTCTTCTTAAATTAAAAATGATTTAAGATTTATTTGTTTAAACCTAATACTGTAACAAAATATTTTACATACATGCATTAAAAATGAAAAGAAATTTTTTTTTTAATTATTTGTTGAAAAAAAACATGCTTCTGAAACATCATTAGACCCTCTTTTATTTAATAACTTAAAATAATAAAAAGTAGTATTAACTAATGGTCGAATTCTGTACTTAATAAATGTAAAAATATTTTTACTTATTTATTATTATTTTCTTTTATGAAAATAAAGTCGACTTAAGATTTATTTGTTTAAAAATGATACTGACCATCTAACAAATTATAAAACAAACAAGTATTGAAAGAATTTTAATAAAAATACTTTATGTACTAATGTTAAATTATTAAAAAGTGTCAAAGCATTAAACTCTTTATTTAATTAAAAAAATTATTATTTTAACTAATAGCAAAATTTTTTCAAAAAAAAAAAAAAAAAAAAAAAAAAATTCTGCAA
>NC_092209.1:32372320-32375100 GCF_043381705.1 Parasteatoda tepidariorum | reverse complement strand
TCTCAAAAATACATAAATAAATAAATAAAGGTAAGCTTTGTTTTAATTTTTTTATAATTAAAATTGACTGAACATTTATTGGTTTAAAAATAATCAAATTATTATACTTATCTACATTAAATAAATTTTAAAAAACTAACTTATACTAACTTTTGTATTAAGTTAAATACAAAATACCACTATTAAATTGTATCGCTTAAAAAAAAAATGATTGAAAAAAATCGATGAAGATTATTTTTATTTTATTTTCATTGATTAATTGAGTTTAGAACGAAAATTTAAGATAGCAGTAATTGTGCAGCAATTACAAAATAACAGTAGGTCTACTAAAAATAATTGACAAGAATCGTTAAATACAGACAGAAAAGAAAAATGGTATGAAATAATGCAGAACGGAACGATCGCTAAGTAGCAAAAGTATCACTGAAAATAATTTACATAATATACAATTTACATTTCGAACCTTCTGTGAAAATTTCTAACAAAACTGAAAACTTTCAACAGTCAAAAAGAAAATATAAAAAATATGCATGTGAATTGCTCAGCGAGAAAATTTTTTTAAAACAAAGTCAAAGTTTGCATAACATTATGTCATCATATATTGCGGAATTAAGTAGGAAACTTGAAATATGCGAAAATCTTAATACGAGAATCCAAAATTCAAACATTTTGCTGTGCAATGGAAAATGATCCGTACAAAGCGTTAACATTTAAAAAAAAATTCAAAATAAAAAATAATATTTTTAAAAACCACGTTTTTGTAGTGGAGAATAATAATTAAAAAAATTTGTAAAACGAAAAACGTGGGGCGCATGAAATACATAACAGTAATGTTATATTAGTGTGTGTATGTGTGCTCATGAGAATTTGTGTATGTATATCTGTAATTGTAATTGCATCTGAATGTGGAATATGTTTGTGTATATGCGTATGTATGTGGACGTATATGTGGCAGTGCATGTGTATGAGTAAGAAAATGTGTATATGTATGCGTATATGTACTGTTATGTATTTCATTCACCCCACGTTTTTCGTTTTTCAATTTTTTTTAATTATTATTCTCCACTACAAAAACGTGGTTTTTAAAAATATTATTTTTATAAACAGAATAACTATTACAAGTTATAAACCTATAGCTATACTTTTTTGGCATAAGGTGTTCAAAAACATTGTTTTCCTTTTCCGATCCGTCCCTCAGACCTTTGAAAGTTTTAAACTTCATTGATATGAATAAGAAATCGCATAACCTAAACGCTTCTAAATTTATAAAATGATTGTATAAGTATTTTTTGAGAAAGATTTTAGGAAAATGTGTTAGTACAAAAGTGTTTCCATTATTTTTTCATGCCCCTATACATATAGTGAAGGAAATGTATATATATTGAGGGAAATGTATATAAATCGAAGGTTACATAGGATGTATGTTGTATATTTTTAGATCTTCATTTTGAAAAGATACCAGTATATAGTTTGTCTACGGTAATAACTACCCCCGCCACAAAGTCTGAGGCCGTCTGCTGCTATGGAAACAAGAATAGTTCGTTTCAGGCAGAGTAGCATCTCTTCACTCTAGGTATAACACAATAGACCAGAGAAAAAGATTCCCTTTCTCTCGCCGACCTTACCTGAAATAGTTATACCTTGTTACCATAGTCACCGCCACTAGTCCAGACGAATGGCTTGGGGAGTTCTTATTTTAGACAAACTATACGTATCAAACTAGGTTAAAAGCTCGAATCGCGAAATAAATCAAAAGATCTGCGAAAGCAGTTACGAGGGATTGGCGAGCGCTGCGAGCAGGTGGTGGGGGTCCTCTGGTTTAAAGTTAAAACTTAAAAATTGTTTTTTGTCATAATTTGATATAAATGAAATAATATATTTGATGAAATTTGATGTAAATGAATATTAGTGTTGAAAACTAATACTGAAATGTTTCTAAGAAATGGATAAAAATTATGCCTACAGATTAAAATAAAATGAATAGCGTTGTAACACAACAAAAACAAATAAATAATTAACGCATATGCAGACATGCGGAAGTAAGAACATTTGCAGATAGTAGTTGTTCTTGTCTTACCTCTCAGCATTATTACCTGAGGTTGCTCAACTTTTATTTTGGATTTGAGCCATAAAAAAAGTTTCTGTCATAAATACTTGTGGTCTTTAACGAGACAGGTAGAAGAGACCGCTTGACTTACTTAATCGGTGACAATTCTGTCATTCAAAACAGCACATTGACTTCGAAACTCAGTTTTCACCAAGTATTATTATTACTACCGACGTCAACACATAATTTATAATTCAGTCAGTATTCTTTTCGTTATAAGAACTGAGGTGTTATTAAAAAAAGGATTTCGTTGTAAAAACGAAGACAATTCTGTGATTTAAAACAGCACATTGACTTCTAAATTCAGTTTTCACTAAGCATCGTTATTACTATCGACCTCGACAAAAAATTTATGATTTAATGATTTATGATTATTGTTATAAGAACATGGATGCCAACTACCACGAGTAATATTTCGCTTTTATTGGCTCTATTTCGTGTCTGCGACAATAAAACCTCGCAATCGAAATTTCGACGATTTTCCGACTAGATAGAGCACTCAAATTTCTTCTGCGTCTCATGATAATGCAAGTTACATTTTCCCCTGATCTTATCAATAGAATATATTTTCTTTTTATCCCATAACAGAACTATTCGTCCAAGAGGTCGTGGGTTCGATCCTCGCCGGCCGAAAACTCTCCGTGTAGTAAATGGTGACTGATGCACGTTAAAT